>NC_084619.1:64018072-64118072 GCF_033978795.1 Nerophis ophidion | reverse complement strand
TATGGATAATAATAATAATAATAATTATAATAATAATAATACTTTATTTGTAAAAAGCACTTTACATTGAGCAAACAACCTCAAAGTGATACAGTGTATTAAAAAAATTAAAAGATAATAAAAATAAAAACTAGAACTAGCACGCATATATATAAAAAGTTTTTTTTTAAAAAGAAGTGTTTTTAAGCCTTTTTTAAAAACATTCACAGTCTGTGGTGCCCTCAGGTGGTCGGGGAGAGCGCTCCATGGACTGGGAGGACTTTTATTTAATGCATGTCATCTGTGGCTATGAACTAATGCTAGTGAGTAAGACTTGATGTTTAAGTTGGATCTTACAAAGTTCACTGTGACAGTCGCTACGGCAGTTCTATTCATCTACTAAATGAAGAGGGCCGCAGTTTAGGGGGCCCAAGCTCTCAGGGGCCGGACATCGAAATGTGGATGTTTCGTCAGAAAGGGCCTCCGCAGGTTATGCATTTTTGAGACTGCGTTTACATAATTGCAAAGTAAACACATCATCTTGGAGAAAGATTAAGAGTACAAAAGCCCTTAAACAGATATCTTTGTTAAAAAAAATTTAAAGTAATTTAGGTAGGACTGTTTGTCTTTTTTTTTTTTTTTTATTATTATTATTTATTCATATTTAAAACTATATTTATATTTGCTTTTGTTTTATTTCCTTGTTGTTGAAAGTGCATTGACTTTTGTTTGAATTATAAATGTAAGTTTGTTGGCCAATGCTAAGCGGCTAAAGCTAACCAACGCAGCTCCCGTCAAAACCCTCGATGACGTCACACCGTTACTCGGCAACAAGCCCCGCCTTTTAAAAGTACAGACCCTAACACTGAACTCTATACAGCGAACTGCAAATAATACATCTTTGAGGTTGCAAGCAGCGATGGACGGGACCGACTCTTGCTGGTGTTTCCTGCCTTTACCCATTCAACATATCTTTACCTGCACATTACCTACCTTCCCTGCATCCTGGGGTCACACTGGTGCTTCTTTCTTTAACCAATACACGCCGGTGCTTCCTGCCATCACCCAGACAACATATCTTTACGTGCACATTACCTACCTTCTCTGTATCCTGGCGTCCACGGTTTCTCTTGTTTGTTGGGCGCACCTGTGTTCTGATTATTGTTTCTGTGTTTAAGCCTGCCTTCTCCCTTTGTTCGGTCTTCGTCCGTTGTTTGTATCATGCGACACTCACGTTGGTTCTTCTTCGATGTTTATACTTGTGCGAAGTTACGCCTCATGCTGATTTTGGACTCTCGACTCATTGCTACGTTTAGCTTAGCTTACCGTGCGTTCGGCACGCCTTTTCTTTGCCTTTCGTATCAGTGTTCTTTTATTTGTTGTATATGAAAGGGGAACATTATCACAATTTCAAAAGGGTTAAAACCAATAAAAATCAGTTCCCAGTGGCTTATTTTATTTTTTGATGTTTTTTTCAAAATTTTACCCGTCCCGGAATATCCCTAAAAAAAGCTTTAAAGTGCTTGATTTTCGCTATTTGCTTAAGCCACTGTCCATTTCCCTGTGACGTCGCATAGCGATTCCAATACAAACAATGGCGAATAGCACAGCAAGATATAGCGACATTAGCTCGGATTCAGACTCGGATTTCAGCGGCTTAAGCGATTCAACAGATTACGCATGTATTGAAACGGATGGAGGCAGATAGCGAAAACGAAATTGAAGAAGAAACTGAAGCTATTGACGCTATTCGGCTATGCATGTCTGCGTTAGCATCGCCGGTAAAATGTGCAGACCAACCGATCAGGACTTTCGCATTGACACTGGATCAACTTAAATCCGTCGATTGGTAAGTGTTTGTTTCACGTTAAATGTGGGTGGAAGGAAACGCTGGATGTAAATATAGTTTCATATGTACATACAGGTAGGCTAAATAGCATGTTAGCATCGATTAGCTGGCAGTCATGCCGCGACCGAATATGTCTGATTAGCACATAAGTCAATAACATCAACAAAACTCACATTAGTGATTTCTTTGACTTTATTGTTGGGAATGCATCTGCTTTTGAGTGTCGCAGGATATCCAGACATTCTTGTCATCTCTGTGCCATCTCTGTTGGTAAAAAACAAACGTGGGACTTTCGCATCTCTTGACACTGGAGCAACTTAAATCCGTCGATTGCTAAGTGTTTGTTTGGCATTAAATGTGGGTGGAGGGAAAGGCTAGATGTAAATATAGCTACAAATGAGGCATAATGCTGCAATATGTACACAGCTAGCCTAAATAGCATGTTAGCATCGATTAGCATGCCGTGCTAATCGATGCACATTCTACGTAAATCAATTTGAATCGGTCCCTGATCGTGTTGTTACACCCTTCGACAACACACCGACGAGGCATGATGTCTCCAAGGTACCGGAAAACACTCGAAAAAACGGAAAATAACAGAGCTGATTCGACTCGATGCGTGGGATGTGGTAGGGAAAAATGGCGTTGAGTACCGATGTGACGTCACGTTCTGACGTCGTCGCTCAGAGAGGGATAGCATCGATTAGCTGGCAGTCATGCCGCGACCAAATATGTCTGATTAGCACATAAGTCAATAACATCAACAAAACTCACCTTTGTGATTTCTTTGACTTTATCGTTGGGAATGCATCGGCTTTGAGTGTCGCAGGATATCCAGACATTCTTGTCATCTCTGTGCCATCTCTGTCATAGCATCGCCGGTAAAAACCAAACGAGGGACTTCCGCATCTCTTGACACTGGAGCGACTTAAATCCGTCGATTGCTAAGTGTTTGTTTGGCATTAAATGTGGGTGGAGGGAAAGGCTAGATGTAAATATAGCTACAAATGAGGCATAATGCTGCAATATGTACACAGCTAGCCTAAATAGCATGTTAGCATCTATTAGCATGCCGTGCTAATCGATGCACATTCTACGTAAATCCACTTGAATCGGTCCCTGATCGTGTTGTTACACCCTCCGACAACACACCAACGAGGCATGATGTCTCCAAGGTACCGGAAAACAGTCGAAAAAACGGAAAATAACCGAGCTGATTCGACTCGATGCGTGTGATGTGGTAGGGAAAAATGGCGATGTGACGTCACGTTCTGACATGGTCGCTCAGAAAGGGATAGCATCGATTAGCTGGCAGTCATGCCGCGACCAAATATGTCTGATTAGCACATAAGTCAATAACATCAACAAAACTCACCTTTGTGATTCCTTTGACTTTATCATTGGGAATGCATCTGCTTTGAGTGTTGCAGGATATCCAGACATTCTTGTCATCTCTGTCGTAGCATCGCCGGTAAAAACCAAACGAGGGACGTTCGCATCTCTTGACACTGGAGCAACTTAAATCCGTCGATTGCTAAGTGTTTGTTTGGCATTAAATGTGGAGGGAAAGGCTAGATGTAAATATAGCTAAAAATGAGGCATAATGCTGCAATATGTACACAGCTAGCCTAAATAGCATGTTAGCATCAATTAGCATGCCGTGCTAATCGATGCACATTCTACGTAAATCTACTTGAATCCGTCCCTGATCGTGTTGTCACACCCTCCGACAACACACCGACGAGGCATGATGTCTCCAAGGTACCGGAAAACAGTAGAAAAAACGGAAAATAACCGAGCTGATTCGACTCGATGCGTGTGATGTGGTAGGGGAAAATGGCGATGTGACGTCACGTTCTGACGTCGTCGCTCAGAGAGGGCTAAACAGAAAGGCGTTTAATTCGCCACTATTCACCCATTTAGAGTTCGGAAATCGGTTAAAATAATATAAGGTCTTTTTTCTGCAACATCAAGGTATATATTGACGCTTACATGGGTCTGGTGACAATGTTCCCCTATAAATTAAGTCTGACCTGCTATTCCTGCCTGTCTGGTCCTGGTGCATCTAGAGGTGATTCCCGCACGCATCACAATGTGCCACCAAGGTAAATTAGTGAATTAGAATTAGTGATTCCCAAAGCCCAAAAAAAGTCTGTGGGCTATAGAGCGTTTTCCGTTCGGGCTCCAGTACTCTGGAATGCCCTCCCGGTAACAGTTCGAGATGCCACCTCAGTAGAAACATTTAAGTCTCACCTTAAAACTCATTTGTATACTCTAGCCTTTAAATAGACCTCCTTTTTAGACCAGTTGATCTGCCGCTTCTTTTTTTTTTTCTCCTATGTTCCCCCCTCCCTTGTGGAGGGGGTCCGGTCCGATGACCATGGATGAAGTACTGGCTGTCCAGAGTCGAGACCCAGGATGGACCGCTCGTCGGGACCCAGGATGGACCGCTCGCCTGTGTATCGGTTGGGGACATCTCTACGCTGCTGATCCGCCTCCGCTTGAGATGGTTTCCTGTGGACGGGACTCTCGCTGCTGTCTCGGATCCGCTTTGAACTGAACTCTCGCGGCTGTGTTGGAGCCACTATGGATTGAACTTTCACAGTATCATGTTAGACCCGCTCGACATCCATTGCTTTCGGTCCCCTAGAGGGTGGGGGGGGGGGGGGGGGGGGGGGGTTGCCCACATCTGAGGTCCTCTCCAAGGTTTCTCATAGTCAGCATTGTCACTGGCGTCCCACTGGGTGTGAGTTTTCCTTGCCCTTTTGTGGGTTCTTCCGAGGATGTTGTAGTCGTAATGATTTGTGCATTCCTTTGAGACATTTGTGATTTGGGGCTATATAAATAAACATTGATTGATTGATAACAATCCGCGTTGGATGTATTGCAATCCGAATTGATCAGAACACCGGGTTTGAAAAAAGGGGGCCTCTGAAAGGGCTTCATGGTGGCAGAGGGGTTAGTGCGTCTGCCTCACAATACGAAGTTCCTGCAGTCCTGGGTTCAAATCCAGGCTCGGGATCTTTCTGTGTGGAGTTTGCATGTTCTCCCCGTGAAAGCGTGGGTTCCCTCCGGGTACTCCGGCTTCCTACCACTTCCAAAGACATGCACCTGGGGATAGGCTGATTGGCAACACTAAATTGGCCCTTGTGTGTGAATGTTGTCTGTCTATCTGTGTTGGCCCTGCGATGAGGTGGCGACTTGTCCAGGGTGTACCCTGCCTTCCGCCCGATTGTAGCTGAGATAGGCGCCAGCGCCCCCCCGCAACCCCGAAAGGGAATAAGCGGTAGAAAATGGATGGATGGATGGCCTCTGAAAGTGAAACGAGCCGGAAGCTCCCCCTTTTCACCGGGGCCAAGTGCCTGTCACCGCAACAAAACTAAACAAAGAGGCAACAAATGAGGGAAATGAGCACGCACCTATTTAGAATTCTCAGCGTGTCGCACACACACACACACACACACACACACACACACACACACACATGCCCGCCTCCCTCCTCACACTTCACTGGAAAATCCCCCGGCGACAGATCCTGTAACGCAGGAGGAGGGAGTCTGCGAGTTGCCCGGGGGGTTCCTCAAGGCACCCGTCTGGGACCCGCTTCATAATCAGTGGACAGAGAGCGGGGAGAGTTCTCCCACAGCCGCTCTCCTCCCCCGGCTGCCCGACCCCGCTAAGCACCCCAGGGCTACCTGTTAAACTCCCCCACTACCCTCCCCACCGCGCCCCCCCACCACCTCCAGGTCTGGCCAAAGGAAGACCGTGTTTGGGCTGCTTTATTAAAGTGCTGATTGGACGAAGGGGGTGTTGTGTATTGTTTATATCCGCCCCGTGCATAAATTGATCTTGATACGCACATACTTATGCGCGCGCGGACTCATTAGGTGTTAATGCATGCACATGTTTGAGCGCCGAGCACATCATTTGCATGTACAAATGATAAGCAATATTCCTCGCCTTTTGCTAATAGCGGCCTTATTATTGTTAGTTGTCAAGGAGATGGCGGAATTACTCACCCACACGGACATTAGCGGGCGGCGAGGAGCGGCCCGGACAAGGCGGCGCTCTCTGCAGACCACTTTGGCCCTTATCAACAATAATGCTTGTTAATAATGCGAAATGGCTCTAATTGCTCTGCGGCGGAATTAACTTCTGCATGATCTTCCTGATAATAACAATAAAAACAGATGCTTGGAGATAATGGGGGCTAAATTGGAAATATGGCAATTGATGTGTATTGTTTTGGAGTGCAGCTATTTCATTGCAGTTTTTTTTCTTCCCCTTGCATTGGATTATAAGGCGCGTTAAAGTGAGTCATTGTCGCGAAAATTGTTCAAACCCCGTTTCTATATGACTTGGGAAATTGTGTTTGATGTAAATATAAACGGAATACAATGATTTGCAAATCCTTTTCAACCCATATTCAGTTGAATATGCTACAAAGACAACATATTTGATGTTCAATTTTTTTTTTTTGCAAATAATAATTAACTCAGAATTTCATGGCTGCAACACGTGCCAAAGTAGTTGGGACAAGGCATGTTCACCACTGTGTTACGTTACCTTTTCTTTTAACAACACTCAATAAACGTTTGGGAACTGAAATACACTAATTGTTGAAGCTTGGAAAGTGGAATTCTTTCCCATTCTTGTTTTATGTAGAGCTTCAGTCGTTCAACAGTCGGCTGTCGTATTTTACGCTTCATAATGCGCCACACATTTTTCATGGGAGACAGGTCTGGACTGCAGGCGGGCCATTCTTTTTTCTACGAAGCCACGCTGTTCTAACACGTGCTGAATGTGGCTTGGCATTGTCTTGCTGAAAGTCCAGACTAAAATTGATAGCTGTGGTCTTACACAAATAATAAATGAACCGACGCATCGCAGCCGTAATACGATAGACCTAGTGCTTGTCAGAGGTATCACCGTTTCCAAAGTTACGATACTCCCGTATACTAAAGTATTGTCCGATCATTACCTTATAAAATTCGGAGTTCAGACGCATGTTCGTCAAACTAATAATAATAATAACTGCTATAGCAGCCGCAACATTAATGCTGCCACAACGACGACTCTTGCGGACCTACTGCCCTCGGTAATTGCACCGTTCCCAAAGTATGTGGGCTCTATTGATAACCTCACTAACAACTCGTTCCAGTAGCTCCACCCATTCGGCAGATGACTTTATGAAGTTCTTTAATAAGAAAATTGAACTTATTAGAAAGGAGATTAAAGACAATGCGTCCCAGCTACAACTGGGTTATAGTAACACTGATACGACTGTATATGCGGCGGATACTGCAAATATCCAAAATAGTTTCTCTCGTTTTGATGAAATAACATTAGAAGGATTGTTACAACGTGTAAATGGAATAAAACAAACAACATGTTTACTTGACCCACTTCCTGGGAAACTTATCAAGGAGCTTTTTGTATTATTAGGTCCATCAGTGCTAAATATTATAAACTTATCACTTTCCTCGGGCACTGTTCCCCTAGCATTCAAAAAAGCGGTTATTCATCCTCTCCTTAAAAGACCTAACCTCGATCCTGACCTCATGGTAAACTACCGACCGGTGTCTCACCTTCCCTTCATTTCGAAAATCCTCGAAAAAATTGTTGCAGAGCAGCTAAATGAACACTTAGCTTTTAACAATCTATGTGAAACCTTTCAATCCGGTTTCAGGGCAAATCACTCGACTGAGACAGCCCTCGCAAAATTGACTAATGATCTATTGCTAACGATGGACTCTGATGCGTCATCTATGTTGCTGCTCCTCGATCTTAGCGCTGCTTTCGATACCGTCGATCATAATATTTTATTAGAGCGTATCAAAACACGAATTGGTATGTCAGACTCAGCCCTGTCATGGTTTAACTCTTATCTTACTGATAGGATGGAGTGTGTCTCCCATAACAGTGTGACCTCGGACTATGTTAAGGTAACGTGTGGAGTTCCCCAGGGTTCGGTCCTTGGCCCTGTACTCTTCAGCATCTACATGCTGCCGCTGGGTGACGTCATACGCAAATACGGTATTAGCTTTCACTGTTATGCTGATGACACCCAACTCTACATGCCCCTAAAGCTGACCAACACGCCGGACTGTAGTCAGTTGGAAGTGTGTCTTAATGAAATTAAACAATGGATGTCCGCTAACTTTTTGCAACTTAATGCCAAAAAAACGGAAATGCTGATTATCGGTCCTGCTAGACACCGACCTCTATTTAATAATACAACTTTAACATTTGACAACCAAATAATAAAACAAGGTGACTCTGTAAAAAATCTGGGTATTATCTTCGACCAAACTCTCTCCTTTGAGTCACACATTAAATGCGTTACTAAAACGGCCTTCTTTCATCTCCGTAATATCGCTAAAATTCGCTCCATTTTGTCCACTAAAGACGCTGAGATCATTATCCATGCGTTTGTTACGTCTCGTCTCGATTACTGTAACGTATTATTTTCGGGTCTCCCCATGTCTAGCATTAAAAGATTACAGCTGGTACAAAATGCGGCTGCTAGACTTTTGACAAGAACAAGAAAGTTTGATCATATTACGCCTGTACTGGCTCACCTGCACTGGCTTCCTGTGCACTTAAGATGTGACTTTAAGGTTTTACTACTTACGTATAAAATACTACACGGTCTAGCTCCAGCCTATCTTGCCGATTGTATTGTACCATATGTCCCGGCAAGAAATCTGCGTTCAAAAGACTCCGGCTTATTAGTGATTCCTAGAGCCCAAAAAAAGTCTGCGGGCTATAGAGCGTTTTCCGTTCGGGCTCCAGTACTCTGGAATGCCCTCCCGGTAACAGTTCGAGATGCTACCTCAGTAGAAGCATTTAAGTCTCACCTTAAAACTCATCTGTATACTCTAGCCTTTAAATAGACCTCCTTTTTAGACCAGTTGATCTGCCGCTTCTTTTCTTTCTCCTATGTCCCCCCCTCCCTTGTGGAGAGGGTCCGGTCCGATGACCATGGATGAAGTACTGGCTGTCCAGAGTCGAGACCCAGGATGGACCGCTCGTAGGGACCCAGGATGGACCGCTCGCCTGTATCGGTTGGGGACATCTCTACGTTGCTGATCCGCTTGAGATGGTTTCCTGTGGACGGGACTCTCGCTGCTGTCTTGGATCCGCTTTGAACTGAACTCTCGCGGCTGTGTTGGAGCCACTATGGATTGAACTTTCACAGTATCATGTTAGACCCGCTCGACATCCATTGCTTTCGGTCCCCTAGAGAGGGGGGGTTGCCCACATCTGAGGTCCTCTCCAAGGTTTCTCATAGTCAGCATTGTCACTGGCGTCCCACTGGATGTGAATTCTCTCTGCCCACTGGGTGTGAGTTTTCCTTGCCCTTTTGTGGGTTCTTCCGAGGATGTTGTAGTCGTAATGATTTGTGCAGTCCTTTGAGACATTTGTGATTTGGGGCTATATAAATAAACATTGATTGATTGATTGATAAGCAGGGGCGTCCATGAAAAAGACGGCGCTTAGATGGCAGCATATGTTGTTCCAAAACCTGAATGTACTTTTCAGCATTAATGGTGCCTTCACAGATGTGTAAGTTACCCATGCCTTGGGCACTAATGCACCCCCATATCATCACAGATGCTGGCTTTTGAACTTTGCGTCCATAACAGTCTGGATGGTTCGCTTCCCCTTTGGTCCGGATGACACGATGTCGAATATTTCCAAAAACTATTTTAATTTGTGGACTCGTCAGACCACAGAACACTTTCCACTTCGCATCAGTCCATCTTGGATGATTTCGGGCTCAGAGAAAATGGTGGCGTTTTTGGATGTTGTTGATAAAAGGCTTTCGTTTTGCATAGTAGAGCTTTAACATGCACTTACAGATGTAGCGACAAACTGTATTTAGTGACAGTGGTTTTCTGAAGTGTTCCTGAGCCCATGTGGTGATATCCTTTAGAGATTGATGTCGGTTTTTGATACAGTGCTGTCCGAGGGATCGAAGGTCATGGTCATTCAATGTTGGTTTCCGGCCATGCCGCTTACGTGAAGTGATTTCTCCAGATTCTCTTAACCTTTTGATGATATAATGGACTGTAGATGTTGAAATCCCTAAATTTCTTGCATTTGCACTTTGAGAAACGTTGTTCTTAAACTGTTTGACTGTTTGCTCACGCAGTTGCGGACAAAGGGGTGTACCTCGCCCCATCCTTTCTTGTGAAAGACTGAGCATTTTTTGGAAAGCTGTTTTTATACCCAATCATGGCACCCACCTGTTCCCAATTAGCCTGCTCACCTGTGGGATGTTCCAAATGTTTGATGAGCATTCCTCAACTTTATCAGTATTTATTGCCACCTTTCCCAACTTCTTTGTCACGCGTGTCTGGCATAAAATTTTAAAGTTAATAATTATATGCACAAAATTTTTTTTTTTATCAGTTTGAACATCAAATATGTTGTCTTTGTATATGTTGATCCGAGACCTGCCCAAGCTCGATACAGGACCAGTCCAAGCCTAAGGCATCGTTTTGTTTCGTGTTAATGTGACAGAAAACAATGGCTGATTATGTACCCCCTGTTGTTATGTAAACAGGAAATATCCAAACAAAAGAGGAGACGTGAACCTTTTTTTCGTTAAATCGTGGGTGACACTGTAAGAGGTTACAGGTCGCCACGTTTCTCCTAAAAATTTAGCAAATTTTATTTTGTCTTTGTTTAATTCCTTGCTTCTTGTCTCGTTTAATAGATGTCATCAGTGTTTGAACCTGACAGTCATGTTATGATTCTTTTTTCTAAATGTAAAAGACTTCCTTGTGGTCTATATCAGTGAGCCCCAACCACCGGTCCGGGGACCGGGACCGGTCCATGACACGCTTGCTCCCGGGCCGCACAGAGACATTAAATAATTTATAACCGACCGCATTTCCTCATACTGAACTTTCGCCAGCCCCACCAGACACACCAATAAGCTTGATCATAGAGCTATATTTGTTTCTGTCTGGTTCAAACATTGATGACATCTATTAAACGAGACAAGAAGCAAGGAATTAATCAGAGACAGAATTAAATTTGGCTCCATTTGAGGAGAGACGCCCGATGTCTCAGCATGCTCTGTTTAATTCCTTGCTTCTTGTCTGTTTAATAGATGCCATCAGTGTTTGAACCTGACATGTCATTTTAAGGTCCTTATATACAAACCATAATAATACTTGCATGTTTAATGCGCCAACATACCATCAAACGGTGCAGCTTCATAGCTTACCAAAGTCGTACTAAAAATATGGTGACGGATTTCTTAGCGCCTTGTGTGATGTTCTATATTCTCAATGGAACATTACAAGTTTTGGTGTTGTTTACTGCCCTCATATTTTAGTCTACTTGTATCTCTTATGTGTGACTGCCATCTACTGGTGACACTTATCATTACACCATGTACCAAATATAAGAGCTTCCAGGTCAGTAAGCACAACCACAAATTATTCTGTACATTAGGGGCATCGGCGCACTGTCCATATTTGAGAAAATTTAAGGATTTTAAGTGCGCCTTATAGTCCAAAAAAATACGATAATTGAAATCCATTAAAATGATAATAATTTACATTTGGAAAAAGTCGAATCGATCCAGGCAGTGCTTGTCACGTGAATGTCGTGTATGTACGCACATTACATCTAAAGTTTTGGTGTTGTTTACTGGCGTCATCTTGCAGTCTACACGTATCTCTTATGTGCGACTGCCATCATATTGCAGTCTAAACGTATCTCTTATGTCTGACTGCCATCATATTGCAGTCTACATGTATCTCTTATGTGGGACTGCCATCATGTTGCAGTCTACATATATATATTATGTTTGACTGCCATCATATTGCAGTCTACACATATCTCTTATGTGTCACTGCCATCATATTGCAGTCTACACATATCTCTTATGTGTGACTGCCATCACCTTAGTTTACACGTATCTCTTATGTGTGACTGCCATCATATTGCAGTCTACACATATCTCTTATGTGTGACTGCCATCATATTGCAGTCCAAACGTATCTATTATGTCTGACTGCCATCATTTTGCAGTCTACATGAATCTCTTATGTGTGACTGCCATCATATTGCAGTCCACGCGTATCTCTTATGTGTGACTGCCATCATATTGCAGTCTACACGTATCTCTTATGTGTGACTGCCATCATATTGCAGTCTACATGTATCTCTTATGTGTGACTGCCATTATATTGCAGTCACCACGTATCTCTTATGATTGCAGTCTACATGTATCTCTTATGTGCGACTGCCATCATATTGCAGTCTACACATATCTCTTATGTGTGACTGCACATCACCTTAGTCTACATGTATTTCTTATGTGTGACTGCCATCATATTGCAGTCTACACGTCTCTTATGTGTGACTGCCATCATATTGCAGTCCACACATGTCTTTTATGTGTGACTGCCATCATATTGCAGTCTACACATATCTCTTGTGTGTGACTGCCATCACCTTAGTCTACATGTATTTCTTATGTGTGACTGCCAACATATTGCAATCTACACGTATCTCTTATGTGTGACTGCCATCAGATTGCAGTTTACACGTATCTCTTATGATTGCAGTCTACATGTATCTCTTATGTGTGACTGCTGTCATATTGCAGTCCACACGTATCTCTTATGTGTGACTGCCATCATCTTGCAGTCTACACGTATCTCTTATGATTGCAGTCAACACGTATCTCTTATGTGTGACTGCCATCATATTGCAGTCTACACGTATCTCTTATGTGTGACTGCCATCATACTGCAGTCTACACATATCTCTTATGTGTGACTGCCATCATCTTGCAGTCGACACGTATCTTTTATGATTGCAGTCAACACGTATCACTTATGTGTGACTGCCATCATATTGTAGTCTACACGTACCTCTTATGTGTGACTGCCATCACATTGCAGTCTACATGTATCTCTCATGTGTGACTGCCATCATCTTGCAGTCTACACGTACACTTATCTCTTATTACTGCAGTCTACACGTATCTCTTATGTGCGACTGCCATCATCTTGCAGTCTAAATGTATCTCTTACGTATGACTGCCATCATCTTGCAGTCTACAGGTATCTCTTATGTGTGACTGCCATCTACTGGTCACTATCATTACACCATGTACCCCAAAAAAATTGCTTCGAAGTCGGTAAGCACGACCAGAAATATTCCGTACATTAGGCGCATTGTCGATTTTTGAGGAAATTAAAGGATTTTAAGCTTGCCTTATAGTCGGAAAAATACGGTACTTACTGTAGGAATGTGTAATGTTGTGTATCCATATTCCCCCGGACTGGGCCCGAGGGCCTAGCTCCTCCTTGTTTTTTGCTGTTCCGGTTGTTCTGCACATCCGGTTCTGGACTTGACAGAACATTCGAAACAAACACAAAACCGTGTGTGTGTGTGTGTGTGTGTGTGTGTGTGTGTGTGTGTGTGTGCTCAGCCGTGCGTGCTCCTCCAAGATAACCCAAGGAGAGGCGAGGGTGGGCGCGGGGGTTTGGCCGAGCCAGGGCCGTCTTCCTCCAGTTCGGTCCTCGCGCGGCGCCAGCTGGCCTCATTAGGACTTGATGGGAGGCGGGCTGGCACGAGACGTGCACATGCATGCACACGTCAACAAATGTAGTGTGAAGCGTGGCCTGATGCCCGTGAAGGGGCCCCACGCCCGCGCGGGAAATGATTATTTGGTGGTGGGGGGGGGGGTCTCTGCTTTTAAGACGGCGTCCTCACCTGAGCTACCTCGGCTCGTCCAGGCGTGGAGAGGTGGCGACGAGAGGGTCGGCGCGGCGTGAAGGGACAGGAGGATATGATTCATCACCAGAGACGGCCGCCGCTGACCTACGGTCTGAAGGCCGGCGGACCGGAACCGAGGCCTTGTTCCGACAGAGCGGCCGCGGCGCGGGCTGTGACGGATGGCGCTCCCCGAGCAGGTGTGTGCGCGCGTTCACATCTGCAGGCGAGCACAGTGAACCGGGACCAAATGGCAGACGCACGGGGCCCATCGGGTACCTGTGCAGTGAGACACACTAATGATTATGGATGCGGGCCTATTAACGCTCACATCTGTAAGGGAGAACAACAACCAGCGCACCGGGACTGAGTCAGCACTTTTTTTTTTTTTTTACACTCCCTTCTGGAGACGAGACACGGCCGTGTCAATGTTGGGAGGAACTCCAGAAGGCTTGCTTCCTAAGGCCAACACATGGCTCCGGACTCGAAGGGACGGCTTGTAACTCATCAAACACTTTGGTATTTCTTTTTTCATATGAAATCCTAGAAATAAAGTATTGATCTGTCATATTTACGTACATATATATCTTCAACTTGCATTAACTGACATGCATAACAAGTGGATTCTGAAAAGGGACTGATTCACAATCTTATACATGAATATATATACATACATATATACATACATATATGTATATATATATACATATACATATATAAATAGATATATATTCATATATATATATATATATATATATACACATACATATATATACATGTATACATATATATATATATATATATATATATATATATATATATATATACTGTATATATATATATATATTTTTTTTTTTTTTTTTTTAATATCTATGAAAATGATTCATTCATCGCCGGTCATTTCCGGAACCAATTAACCAATAAATGAGTTAACTATAAACTATGACTTTATTATTATTTTTTTTTCTGTCAGTGTGGATTTAATAGTGGTTTGTGCTGTAAAATAAATAAATACATACTTAAAAAAATAGAAATCAGAATTATTATTTTTTTCTTTTCTTTAAAAAAAATATTAATTTAAATATTTTTTAGGGTGGGAATATGGCAATATTCACCTTATAACTTTATTTTTACTCCTTTTTCCTTTTCCGTGTGGTTTTAACACCCATTTGTACTGTAAAATAAATAAATACATATTTAAAAAAAAATATAAATATATATATTTTTTTCTTTAAAATAAAAAAATAAAAAAATTATATATATATATATATATATATATATATATATATATATATATATATATATATATATATATATCCATCTTCCTCCACTTATCCGAGGCCGGGTCGCGGGGGACAGCAGCCTAAGCAGGGAAGCCCAGATTTTCCTCCCCCCCAGCCATTTCATCCAGCTCTTCCCGGACGATCCCGAGGCCAGCCGGGAGACATAGTCTTCCCAACACATCCTACTTTTTGGTATATATATGGTAAAATTTTTCAAAAAGGTAAAAGTTATTATGGGCTTTGTAGTATGGTTTACTTAACATTGGCACAGTTATTTTCATCACGGGTGACCAACTCTTATATGACCTAATCCAAGTAACCTTCCATAGTCATGGTGGGAAAAAAAATAAATTCAACCAGCACAAAAAGCAACACGAAAGGTCACACATAACACAACCTGCTCACTGAACTTTGTGGATATTATGAAAAAAATGTCCCATCACCATAAAATAATTAAAATTACACAAAATTAAATCCATTGCGAGGCATGATGGGAAAATGCAAAAGACTCACTCCACACTTGTCCATGTTTGGTATCCATATGCGACCCCAAAAAGGGACAAGCGGTAGAAAAAGGATGGATGGATTGATGGTAAAATAAAAAAAGGTTTTTTTATTTTATTTTATTTGACCCTTACAACTATTCAATTACCAATTCTTATATCACACAATCCAAACAACCTTTCCTAGTCATGGTGGGAAAAAAAAATTTACTAGCACAAAATATCAACATACATGGTCACACATAACACAACCTGCTCACTGAAATTTGTAGATATTATGAAAAAATGTCCCATCACTGTAAAAAAGAAATTGAAACTGCACACAATTAAATCCATTGCAAGGCATGATGGGAAAATGCAAAACACTCCCTCCACACGTATTCATGTTTGGTATCCATATGGTAAAATTAAAAAATAAAAGCTGCTACATCTGATTTCATCTTCTAACAATTCAGTGACTAATTCAACTTTTCAAGTGGTTGTACGACCAATTGTTATATGAACCAATCCAAACAACCTTTCCTAGTCATGGTGGGGGGGAGAAAAAAAAAACTCAACCAGCACAAAAAAATCCACACACATGGTCACACATAACACAACCTGCTCACTGAACTTTGTGGATATTATGAAAAATGTTCCGTCACTATAAAAAAGAAACCGAAAATACACACAATTAAATCCATTGCAAGGCATGATGGGAAAATGCAAAACACTCCCTGCAC
Organism: Nerophis ophidion; assembly: GCF_033978795.1. Lineage (NCBI taxonomy): Eukaryota > Metazoa > Chordata > Actinopteri > Syngnathiformes > Syngnathidae > Nerophis > Nerophis ophidion. The sequence goes on along the minus strand of NC_084619.1, from coordinate 64,101,988 downwards.
ACTTATTCATGTTTGGTATCCATATGGTAAAATTAAAAAATAAAAGCTCCATCTCCCACTTTGATCTTCTAACAATTCAATGATTAATTTCACTAATTAAATAGTTGTAAGACCAATTCTTATATGAACCAATCCAAACAACCTTTCCTAGTCATGGTGGGCAAAAAATAAAAAAATAAATTCAACCAGCACAAAAAAATCCACACACAGTCACACATAACACAACCTGCTCACTGAACTTTGTGGATATTATGAAAAATGTTCCGTCACAATAAAAAAGAAATCAAAAATACACACAATTAAATCCGTTGCATGGCATGATGGGAAAATGCAAAAAACTCCCTTCACACGTATTCATGTTTGTTATCCATATGGTAAAATTAAAAAATAAAAGCTCCTTCGCCTGATTTGATCTTCTAACAATTCAATGACTAATTCCACTTGTTAAGTGGTTGAATGACCAATCCTTATACGAACCAATCCAAACAACCTTTCCTAGTCATGGTGGGGGAAAAAAAAAAAATTCAACTAGCTCAAAAAAATCCACACACATGGTCACACATAACACAACCTGGTCACTGAACTTTGTGGATATTATGAAAAATGTTCCGTCACTATAAAAAAGAAACCGAAAATACACACAATTAAATCCATTGCAAGGCATGATGGGAAAATGCAAAACACTCCCTGCACACTTATTCATGTTTGGTATCCATATGGTAAAATTAAAAAATAAAAGCTCAATAATCTGATTCGATCTTCAAATAATTCAATGACTAATTCCACTTGTAAAATGACTGTATGACCAATTCTTATATGACCCAATCCAAACAACCTTTCCTAGTCATGGTGAAAAAAAGAAATCGAAAATACACACAATTAAATATATTTCAAGGCATGATGGGAAAATGCAAATAATTCTCTGATTTTAGGGTTTTTAACCCCCAATTACAACCCTTGATGCTGAATGCCAAGCAGGGAGGTATTTTTTAGAGGTTTTGGTATGACCACATGACCTACCGATTTTAGGGCGGACACTGAAAAATGTTTCAAAACCCCAGAAGAAAAAGTTCAAACGTGACCATATCAACTCAAACTAAAGTTGGGTACTCGCACACCTGCGCACTTCCGGCACCCGGAAAAAATAAAAAATAAAAAATAAATAAAAGAGCTTGCCAAATGATCTAATGAATTCATCAACTTAAAAACAGCATTAAAAATTAATTCTAAGAGTATATGCGATAAATTAAATATCACTCATTGACTCATTATTTAAAAATGCATCATGCGATTTGCATAGTTTCATCCTGAAAGGAAATAATAATGGCGAGTTGTCGTGTGGCGTCTTTCATGACGGGTGAAGCCTGCGTCTTTTTGTTCCCTCGTCCTCCCTCTCTTGCTACTTGCCGCTCATTAAAGTTTGAACACAGCCTGTTTTAATTGTCAATCCTTTGACAGGTTGATAAAAGCAACTTGACAATTAAGTTCATTGGCTCCGCTATGCATATTAATTAGGTCTTATTTGGCTTTCCATTGTTATTAGAAGGAGCACTCGCGCCGCTGCAAAAATGTCATCCATTAAGTTTGGAGAGGGAGAGAAGGGGGGGGCGAGTTAATGTAATTAAGCTCGCTATTGCTCTATTGTATGACGAGCGGCGGTGGGGGGGTGGTGTTGGGGGGGGGGAGACTCTGGAGAAAGGAACTTTTAGTGTTCATTGTATAAATGAGTAATGTCGTCGCTGTGACAATGCAGCCCAAATCAGCCCATCGCAAGTTTATTATGTGTAACATGTGCTCCTGTTTGCTGGATGAACAAAGGAGGCTCGCGGTCATGTTACTGCGCCGCACGTGTGCATGTTCAGCGAAAAACGTTCGCTCTTTCAAAGTCCTTTAAAATATTTTACGGAAATCTAAAATTTCCTATTTTTAAATGTGTATTACGGTACGGTTCACTTAGAATTAACACCAGGATGACAAACGTGATAAAGCCTTATATGACCCAATCCAAACAACCTTCCCTCGTCATGGTGCAGAAAAAAAATAAAATCGGCACAAAAAATCAACACAAAAGGTCACACATAACACAACCTGCTCACTGAACTTTGTGGATATTATGAAAAAAATGTCCCATAACCATACAAAAAGGAAAATACACACAATTAAATCCATTGCAAGACATGATAGGACAATGCAAATGGCTCCCGACACACTTATCTATGTTTGGTATCCATATGGTAAAATTACAAAAAAGGTAAAAAGTTGGTAAATATTTTGGTATGGTTCATATAAAATTTTCATTGGTAAAATTACATGTGACCAATTCTTATATGACCCAATCCAAAAACCTTCCCTAGTCATGGTGCAGAAAACAAAAAATCAACCAACATAAAAAATCAACAATAAAGGTCACACATAGCACAAACTGCTCACTGAACTTTGTGGATATTATAAAAAAAATGCCCAATAATCATATAAAAAGAAAATACACACAATTAAATCCATTGCAAGGCATGATGGGAAAATACAAAAGGCTTCCTTTACACTTATCCATGTTTGGTATCCATATGGTTAAAAAAAAGATATATATTTTGGTGAATGTTTTGGAACATTTCACTAAACATTGACATTTAAGATAATATGTGACCAATTCTAATATGATCCAATCCAAACAACCTTCCCTAGTCATGGTGGAGAAAGAAAAAAATCAACCAGCACAAAAAGTCTACACACATGGTCACACATAACACAACCTGTTCACTGAACTTTGTGGATATTATGAAAAAATGCCCCATAACCATACAAAAAGGAAAATACACACAATTATATCCATTGCAAGACATGATAGGAAAATGCAAAAGGCTCCCTGCACACTTATCCGTGTTTGGTATCCATATGGTAAAATTAAAAAAAAGTTAACAAGTTGGTAAACATTTTGGTACGGTTCATATAAAATTTTCATTGGTAAAATTACATGTGACCAATTCTTATATGACCCAATCCAAACAACCTTCCCTAATCATGGTGCAGAAAAGAAAAAATCAGCCAGCATAAAAAATCAACAATAAAGGTCACACATAGCACAACCTGCTCACTGAACTTTGTGGATATTATAAAAAAAATGCCCAATAACCATATAAATAGAAGATACACACAATTAAATCCATTGCAAGGCATGATGGGAAAATGCAAACGGCTCCCTTTACACTTATCCATGTTTGGTATCCATATGGTAAAAAAAAACAAAAAAAAAACGATATATATTTTGGGGAATGATTTGGAACATTTCACTAAACATTGACATTAATTATGGTAATATGTGACCAATTCTATATCAACCAATCCAAACAACCTTCCATAGTCATGGTGGAGAGAGAAAAAAAATCAACCAGTACAAAAAGTCTGCACACAATGGTCACACATAACACAACCTGTTCACTGAACTTTGTGGATATTATGAAAAAATGTCCCATAACCATACAAAAAGGAAAATACACACAATTAAATCCATTGCAAGACATGATAGGAAAATGCAAAAGGCTCCCTACACACTTATCTATGTTTGGTATCCATATGGTAAAATTTAAAAAAAAGGTAAAAAGTTGGTAAACATTTTGGTACAGTTCATATAAAATTTTCATTGGTGAATTTACATGTGACCAATTCTTATATGACCCAATCCAAACAACCTTCCCTAGTCATGGTGCAGAAAACAAAAAATCAACCAGCATAAAAAAATCAACAATAAAGGTCACACATAGCACAACCTGCTCACTGAACTTTGTGGATATTATAAAAAAATGCCCAATAACCATATAAGAAGAAAATACACACAATTAAATCCCTTGCAAGGCATGATGGGAAAATGCAAAATGCTCCCTTTACACTTATCCATGTTTGGTATCCATATGGTAAAAAAAACAAAAAAAAACTGATATATATTTTGGGGAATATATTGGAACATTTCACTAAACATTGACATTAATTATGGTAATATGTGACCAATTCTATATGAACCAATCCAAACAACCTTCCCTAGTCATGGTGGAGAGAGAAAAAAAATCAACCAGTACAAAAAGTCTGCACATAATGGTCACACATAACACAACTTGCTCACTGAACTTTGTGGATATTATGAAAAAAGGTCCCATAAGCATACAAAAAGGAAAATACACACAATTATATCCATTGCAAGACATGATAGGAAAATGCAAAAGGCTCCCTGCACACTTATCCGTGTTTGGTATCCATATGGTAAAATTTTAAAAAAGGTAAAAAGTTGGTAAAAATTTGGTACGGTTCATATAAAATTTTCATTGGTAAAATTACATGTGACCAATGCTTATATGACCCAATCCAAACAACCTTCCCTAGTCATGGTGCAGAAAAAAAAAATCAATCGGCACAAAAAAATCAACACAAAAGGTCACACATAGCACAAACTGCTCACTGAACTTTGTGGATATTATGAAAAAATGTCCCATAACCATACAAAAAGGAAAATACACACAATTAAATCCATTGCAAGGCATGATGGGAAAATGCAAAAGGCTCCCTTTACACTTATCCATGTTTTGTATCCATATGGTTAAAAAAAAAGATATATATTTTGGTGAATGTTTTGGAACATTTCACTAAACATTGACATTATTTAAGATAATATGTGACCAGTTCTATTATGATCCAATCCAAACAACCTTCCCTAATCATGGTGGAGAAAGAAAAAAATCAACCAGCACAAAAAGTCTACACACATGGTCACACATAACACAACCTGCTCACTGAACTTTGTGGATATTTTGAAAAAATGTCCCATCACCATAAAAAAAAAAAAATTAAAAAAAAAAAAATACACAAGTAAATCAATTGCAAGGCATGATGGGAAAATGCAAAAGACTCCCTTTACACTTATCCATGTTTGGTATCCATAAGGTTAAAAAAACAACAACAACTATATATATTTTTGGGAATATTTTGGAACATTTCACTAAACATTGACATTATTTATGGTAATATGTGACCAATTCTATATGAACCAATCCAAACAACCTTCCCTAGTCATGGTGGAAAGAGAGAAAAAAAATCAACCAGTACAAAAAGTCTGCACACAATGGTCACACATAACACAATTTGCTCACTGAACTTTGTGGATATTATGAAACAATGTCTCATCACCATAAAAAAAAAAATAAAAATCGAAAATACACACAAGTAAATCAATTGCAAGGCATGATGGGAAAATGCAAAATACTCCCTCCATACTTATCCATGTTTGGTATCCATATAGTAAAATTAAAAAAAAAAAAGTTAAGATCTTTATTGAACATTTTAGTGCAGTTGACTCGACATAAACATTTGGTGTCATAATCATGTGAGCAATTCTTATATGACCTAATCCAAATAACCTTCCCTAGTCATGATGGACAAAAAAAAATGTAACCAGAATAAAAAATCAACACACATGGTCACACATAACACAACTTTCTCATTGAACTGTGTGGATATTATGAAAAATTGCCCCATTAGCATAAAACAAATGAAATTACACACAATTAAATCCATTGCAAGGCATGATGGAACAATGCAAAAGGCTCCCTTCACACTTATCCATGTTTGGTCTCCACATGGTAAAAATAAAAAAAAAGGTAAAAAGTTTGGTGAGCATTTCAGTATGATTCACTCAACATTATCACTGGTTGATAATGTTATGATAATGTTGATGGCGGAAGGAAGGCTGCAGCAGAAAAGGGTCCCCAGTCGTCTTGGACTCCATACCAGAGGACCCTGACCCTTTTCTGTCCAGGATCGTGTGGTGACTGTCTGTGCACCGATCTCCCCACATTAAACAAAGTCACTGATTGTAGCTGAGATAGGAGTAAGCACCCCCGCGACCCCAAAAGGGAAAAAGCGGTAGAAAATGGATGGATGGACGCACAGGCATCCTACGTAAAAGGGTTACACCTCTACCAGGGAGGATCGTCATACTCGGAGTGACAGCCGGTGATAGGTCAAGACTTCAGGCTTTCTGTTCCGCTGCTCCCAGTCTGTGGAACTCTCTCCCTGACCATCTGAGGGCAACACAGACTGTGAATGCTTTTTTATGATATATATTATTATTTTTTTAGGTTATTCTTTGAGGTTGTTTGCTCAATGAAACGTGCTTTTTAAGACTTACGGTCATTAGAAAACATCGCTGCACATAATAACGGCAGTTACAGTTACCATTTTAAAGATCAAAAAAGATCTTAAAGTTCCTTCTCCTTTTCGAACATGTTGAAAAGAGAAACTGGAAATTGTGATATATCATGTTGTATGCTTGCATGTTCGAAATAAACTCAAACTCAAACTGCATGTGGCCGGCGGGCCGTGTTTTCCCCAGTTTCTGGTTCATCGTTGCGGACGAGCTCTTTTCGCCCGGCGAGACCGTGCGTCGGCTGTTTACGTATGTGCGGCGGGATTTACCATTAATTTAACCAATTAATGGTAAATTAATTCAAGACTATGGGCTTTTTTTTCTCTGCCGCTTCCAGACTGTGGAACGCTCTACCTGACCACCTGAGGGTACCACAGACTGTGAATGCTTTTAAAAAAGCCTTAAAAAAATCTTCTTTTTTAAAAAAAGCCTTTTTTTTAAGATATATGCCTGCTAGTTGTAGTTTTTTTTTAATCTATTTTTTTTAAATATACTGTAGCAGTTTGAGTTTTTTTGCTCAATGGAAAGAGCTTTTTAAGACTTACGGTCATTAGAATACATCACTGCACATAATATTAGCAGCTACACTTTCCATTTTAAAGATCGAAAATATCTTACAGATCTGGAGGGCCGGATTGAAAATCTCATGTGGCCGATGGGTCGTATTTTACCCAGGTCTGGTTTTTGTGGGTTCTTCGGAGGATGTCGTAGTCGTAATGGTTTGTACAGTCCTTTGAGACATTTGTGATTTAGGGCTATATAAATAAACATTGATTGATTGCTTGATCTGGTTTACCGTTGCGGGATAAGTTTTTCAACTTGTTTAAGTCGGGGTCCACGATAATCAATTAATGGTAAATGACAGTTCAAGACTTTGGGCTTTTTTGTTCTGCCGCTTCCAGACTGTGGAATGCTCTCCCTCGCCACCTGAGGGTACCACAGACTGTGAATGCTTTTAAAAAAGGCTTTAAAAAATCTTTTTTTTAAAAAAGCCTTTTTTTTAAGATATATACGTGCTAGTTGTAGTTTTTCTTTTATCTCTTTATTTTTATCTATTTTTTTTTATTACACTGTAGCACTTTAAATTTTTTTGCTCAATGGAAAGTGCTTTTTAAGGCTTACGGTCATTAGAAAACATCACTGCACATTATGATAGCAGCTACACTTTCCATTTTAAAGATCGAAAATATCTTACAGATCTGGAGGGCCGGTTTGAAAATCTCAATGGGTCGCATGTGGCCGACGGGCCGTATTTTACCCAGGTCTGGTTTGCCGTTGCGGAATAAGTTATTCAACTTGTTTGAGTCGGGGTCCACGTTAATCAATTCATGGTAAATGATAGTTCAAGACTTTGGCCTTTTTTGCTCCGCGGCTCCCAGTCTGTGGAACGGTCTCCCTGACCACCTGAGGGTACAACAGACTGTGAATGCTTTTTATTAAAGGCTTAAAAACCCTTCTTTTTAAAAAAGCCTTTTTTTTTAAAGATATATGCGTGCTAGTTTTATTTAAAATGTTTTCCTATTTGTATTATCTTTTTATTTATATATTTTTTTAATACACTGTACCACTTTGAGGTTGTTTGCTCAATGGAAAGTGCTCACGGTCATTAGAAAACATCACTGCACATCATAATGGCAGCTACACCTTCCATCTTAAAGAGCGAAAAGATCTTAAAGAGCTAGAAGGCCGGATTGAAAATCTCAATGGGTTGCCTGTGGCCGACGGGCCGTATTTTACTTTACATTGGTCTGGTTTACCGTTGTGGAATACGTTTTTCAACTTGTTTTAGTCTGGGTCCACGTTAATAAATTCGTGGTAAATGATAGTTCAAGACTTTGGGCTTTTTTGCTCCGTCGCTCCCAGTCTGTGGAACGTTCTCCCTGACCACCTGAGGGCACCACAGACTGTGAATGCTTTTTAAAAAAGGCTTAAAAACCCTTCTTTTAAAAAAAAACTTTTTTTTTTTTGATATATGCCGTATATGGGTCGTATTTTACCCATGTCTGGTTTACCGTTGCGGAATACGTTTTTCAACTTGTTTTAGTCTGGGAACACGTTAATCAATTCATGGTAAATGATAGTTCAAGACTTTGGGCTTTTTTGCTCTGTCGCTCCCAGTCTGTGGAACGATCTCCCTGACCACCTGAGGGTACCACAGACTGTGAATGCTTTTAAAAAAGGCTTAGAAACCCTTCTTTTTAAAAAAAAGCCTTTATTTTGGGGATATATGCCGTATATGAGCCGTATTTTACCCAGGTCTGGTTTACCGTTTCGGACGAGCTCCTTTCGCCCGGCGAGACCGCGCGTCGGCTGTTTACGTATGTGCGGCGTGAGCAAGGGAGCGTCCACGAAGGGAAGAAGGGTGCGGAGAAAACGTCGGGAGGCGGTTTGTTCCTCCAGATTACCCAGTGCACTTCGCGCCAACTCGGCAGGCCCACACACTCACATCAAAGTGGTAGCCTCCGTGTGCCCGAGGCTTAGTCGGGCCCCTGTCCGCAACACTCCCCACCAAACCTCCCCGTGTCACTCCATACATCCTCCTGTTCATGTTGAATAATTGACACTTCTGTTTTACATGCTCAGCGTTTGCCAGGACATGGAAAGTGCGACTCCAAAACCCAGCGTTTGGGGTCGACTTCATTACGATGCTTCCCCACGCTGACGCCGCTCCTGGGCCCGCGGTGGGAGCGCTCGTCCGCCGAGACGTCTTAAGGTCATAAAGAAGCATTTTTTTTTTTTACGAGTGTGTTGCTTTTAATTGTCAAAGACCGACCCCCGTCGCCCCCATGCAGGTTTTTATGGATGCAACAACAGCTCCCTCTGTCACCATGAGCCGCTTTTTTGAAGACTACCCAAGCCGGCGTCTGGTGTGCACTTACGTCTGGGATTCTGCTGAACTCGCCGGATGTCACTCCAAGGCCGCCGGAGCGTCCGCGCCGAGCGGAGGACGATGGCCGCCGTGGGCCGCCGTGTTTGTGCCAGGGCCATCTCTGAAGTCAAATAAGCCATTAGCAGTCTGTCAGGCCGGGTCTCCGTCGAGGTCTCATGTTGACGCTAAGGCAGTTTTTTTGTGCCGGAGTCTCCGTGCAGCGGTGACACTTTACAGGCGGAACAATTAAACAAAGACACAAAGTGTTACCGCTTCACTGTTGAGTCCGTATAGGAGCCGCTCGTTATTTGGACTGCGCCCGTGCTGTTTGTGGACTGTGCCCAAAAGTTAGGAGTACATTAAACAAACCACAGTCACTTCTCTTTATCTATCAAGTTAACTTTATCCTGCTTCGCTCGTCTTTATCGGGCAACCAACCAAATTTAGGAGTTAACCATTAAAAGTCAAAAGGAAAAACCATAAAGCTCATTTTAAGGCACTTTAAGGTGTTCTGTTAAATCACTAAAGGTATTTATTACGTCTGATTTTAATCATTTATTTGAACACAAGATATGATTTAAACCACTACGATACATTAAATTGTTTTAATTTTGTCATTGTCAAAACGTGGACTACGTTGGGGTTTGTTTTCCCGGTATTCAAAGGAACTGGATTGGACAGGGCGTGAAGGTAAATACATGGTTTAATAATACTATAAAAAGCGAAAACAAAGGGCGCGCACCAGGCGGAGACAAAAACTTGGCTAAGGAAACAGAAAGCACTTTGACGTAAACTAAGGACACAAAACAGAAGACACTAACTTTGGCATAAATAAACAAGAACGTGACGTGGGCAGGGCAGCATGAACTGTGACATGAAACAGGCATGAACAGGGTGATGTCGCCGGAACGACCAACTGAAAAACCAGGCTTAAATAATAATGACATGATTAAAACAGGTGCGTGAGTCCAACACGTGAGACAGGTGAAAGTAATGGGTCGCCATGGTGACAAAACAAGGGGGTGAAAAAACAGGAACTAGTCGAACTACTCTCGAAGTAACAGAACATAACTAAATAAAACAAGATAACATGACATGACAGTCATCAAAACTTGAAGATTTTAAAGTCAATGTTGCGGGTTCGCTCAAAAATATTTTTACTGTATTTTTCGGACTATAAGGTGCACTTAAAATCCTTTAATTTTGTCAAAACTGGACAGTGCTCCTGATGATAATAATAATAATAATAATAATTTTGGTTGTGCTTACCGACCTCGATTCTATTTCCTTTGGTACATGATGAAATGATAAGTGTGACCAGCAAATGGCAGTCACACATAAGATATACGTGTAGACTGCAATATGATGGCAGTCACACATATGAGACACATGTAGACTGCAATATGATGGCAGTCACACATAAAAGACATGTGTGGACTGCAATATGATGGCAGTCACACATAAGAGACGTGTAGACTGCAATATGATGGCAGTCACACATAAGAGATACTGTATGTGTAGACTGCAATATGATGGCAGTCGCACATAAGAGATACGCGTAAACTGCTATAGGATGGCAGGCACACATATGAGACACATGTAGACTGCAATATGATGGTAGTCACACATAAAAGACATGTGTGGACTGCAATATGATGGCAGTCACACATAAGAGATACTTGTAGACTGCTATATGATAGCAGTCGCACATGAGATACGTGTAGACTGCTATATGATGGTAGTCACACATAAGAAAACGTGTAGACTGCAATATGATGGCAGTCACACATAAGGAAATGTGTAAACTGCACTATGATGTCAGTCACACATAAGAGGTATGTGTAGACTGCAATATGATGGCAGTCACACATAAGCGATACGTGTGGACTGCAATATGATGGCAGTCACACATAAGAGAATCATGCAGACTGCAATAAAATGGCAGTCACACATAATATATACGTGTAGACTGCAATATGATGGCAGTCACACATATGAGACACATGTAGACTGCAATATGATGGCAGTCACACATAAAAGACATGGGTGGACTGCAATATGATGGCAGTCACACATAAGAGATACTTGTAGATTGCAATATGAGAGCAGTCACACAACAGATATGTGTAGACTGCAATATGATGGCAGTCACACATAAGAGATACTTGTAGACTGCAATATGATAGCAGTCGCACATAGGAGATACGTGTAGACTGCAATATGATGGCAGTCACACATAAGGAAATGTGTAAACTGCAATATGATGGCTGTCACACATAAGAGTTATGTGTAGACTGCAATATGATGGCAGTCACACACAAGCGATACGTGTGGTCTGCAATATGATGGCAGTCACACATAAGAGAAACGTGTAGACTGCAATATGATGGCAGTCACACATTAGAGACATGTGTAGACTGCAATAAGATTCAAGTAAACAACACCAACAGTGTATGTGTTCAATTGAAAGTATAGAACATAACGTTGTATTTGTGTTGTGGAATATTGGTTAGAAAATGACCAAAATTCAATGGTCCAATCAACGTGAGAACCCAACATTGATTAAACGTTGTCAAAAAGCATGTTGTTTGAACGTTATGTGTGAGTTGCTCAACATCAGGATCTAATTCAACGCGTAGTCAAGGTTGTTTTAAAGGTAGAAACCACACAATCCTAACATGACCCCTTTAAAGGCCTACTGAAACCCACTACTACTGACCACGCAGTCTGATAGTTTATATATCAATGATGAAATATTAACATTGCAACACATGCCAATACAGCCTTTTTAGTTTACTAAATTGCAAATTTAAATTTCCCGCAAAGTATCCTGTTAAAAAAGGTCACGGTATGATGACGGGTGCGCGTGACGTCACCGGTGGTAGCGGATATGTTCTTCCAGCACCGATCACGGCTAAAAGCAGTCTGTTTTTATCGCATAATTACACAGTATTCTGGTCATCTATGTTGCTGAATCTTTTGCAATTTGTTCAATGAATAATGGAGACGCCAAAGAAGAAAGCTGTAGGTGGAAAGCGGTGTATTGCAGCTGCCTTCAGCAACACAAACACAGCCGGTGTTTTTTTGTTTGTTGTGAAGCTTTACTATGGAACAGAGCGGTCAAGCAAACATGGTTCTCTACCACATGTCAACCGGCAGGTTTCGGTGAGAACATTGTGGTAATAAGTCGGCTCTTACCGTAAACATGAGCGGAGCTTGTGTCGTTCCTCCTGCAGCTGTCAAAGAGGCAGCTGCGACCTTCTTGGCTCCTCCGTGGCTTCCCTCAGAGACACTGGCGGTCACCACACCCCTCCGACTTTCAGGTATGACTATATAATCTCACTAAAACACTAATAAGATAATAAGAAGATAAAGGATTTTCCAGAATTATCCTAGTAAATGTAATAATAATAATAATGGATTAGATTTATATCGCGCTTTTCTATTGTTAGATACTCAAAGCGCTCACAGAGAAGTGGGAACCCATCATTCATTCACACCAGGTGGTGGTAAGCTACATATGGAGCCACAGCTGCCCTGGGGTAGACTGACGGAAGCGTGGCTGCCAGTTTGCGCCTACGGCCCCTCCAACCACCACCAATCATTCATTCATCATTCATTCACCAGTGTGAGCAGCACCGGGGGAAAGGGTGAAGTGTCCTGCCCAAGGACACAACGGCAGCGATTTTGGATGTCAATGGGTGGGAAGCGAACCTGCAACCCTCAGGTTTCTGGCACGGCCGCTCTACCCACTACGCCAGGGGTCGGGAACCTTTTTGGCTGAGAGAGCCATGAAAGCCAAATATTTAAAAATGTATTTACGTAAGAGCCATATAATATTTGTATAACACTGAACACAACCAAACGTGTGCATTTTTAATTAAGACCAACATTTCTAGAGTATAATAGGTCTCTTATTCTTTGTAATAAAATTGTTATTCTGAAGCTAACTGTGGTGGGGGCGTGGCCTGTGGGCCTGCAGCAAACTTGGGTGTCCCAGGACTGGCCTCGAAATCAGCGACAGGTGCGTAGACGGCCCACCTGGGCCTTGTTATCTAATCACCTGTCGCTCTGTTATAAGCAGCAGCCAGGAGGAGAGACGGGGTGGAGGCTGGAGCCAGAGCGCGAGCGAGAGAGAAAAATACAATTGCTGGAAAGCAACTGAGAGACTTATTGAAAAATAAAACAATAATGTAACCCTGAAAAGGGCTCTCATGTCGGTGCTTGGTGGTCTGAAGAACCCCCAGGAGGGCAAGCCCCAGACTAACCAATAATAAATAAATGACTACTTACCATTAACGCAACTTCTTGAACATAAAAAAGCATGATAATGTTTTATATTTTGAACGTTATTTTTAACACTGTGATTACAAGTGGAATTATTCATTACTTATCGTGTTAAGGAATGTCAGCTCAGATTTATCCGAGAGCGAGATGCAGTCATCAAAAGAGCCACATCTGGCTCTAGAGCCATAGGTTCCCTACCCCTGCACCACGCCATGCCGCCCCCAAGTGTCTAATAACATCTGAATCGTTCCCAGTGCCGTCTTTTTTTTTTCTAGTCCTTTACTCTAACTTTCCTCATCCAAAAATCTTTCATGCTCGCTCAAATTAATGGGGAAATCATCGCTTTCTCGGTCCGAATCGCTCTCGCTGCTGGTGGCCATGATTGGAAACAATGTGAGGATGTGAAGAGCTCCACAACCCGTGACATCACGCGCACATTGTCTGCTACTTCCGGTACAGGCAAGGCTTTTTTTATTAGCGACCAAAAGTTGCAAACTTAATCGTCGATGTTCTCTACTAAATCCTTTCAGCAAAAATATGGCAATATCGCGAAATGATCAAGTATGACACATAGAATGGACCTGCTATCCCCGTTTAAATAAGAAAATCTCCTTTTAGTACGCCGATAACATCAGGACCTAATTCAACATGTTGTCAATGTTTTTTCAAAGTCTTACGTGACATGTGGACCACAGGGCGGGGTTTCAAAGGTAGAAACCACAAAATCCTAACATGACCCCCTTTAAGAGGCCCATTGTTGACATTATTACTATGCAGCCTTTTAGGGCCCTCAAAGCAAAAAAAAAAGGAGGCAAAACGGCCGCCTGTTCACTTGATGGTTTACCTTGACCCCTGAAGTGTGTCGCTCGCACCCTGAGGGCTCGGGCTGGCAAAACCCTTCCTCCACGCCCCCCCCCCCCCCCTCCGCCCCAAGCCTCCGTCGGGAATGCTAATCTCAAGGTGGGCGTTTACCACGGACACCAGACACAACACCATTAGCCGCAGCTCCGCGGCTGCTCATTAGGGCCCCCGATCGATACGGGCGGCCGCAGGAATCGCCTGCGCGGCGCGCGCGCGGCGTGGCCATCACTCTTCTGAGTTATTATCGTAAAAGAGCGCGCCCGGGTTCCGGCGGCCGTCCCTCTCGGACACGGGCGGGTCGGGAGGGCAATAAGGGACGGAGCGAGGCCCCCTCGTAAGGGTGTGACGAGTCGCCCCGTAACTTAGTGTGAAGTCATCGGCTCGCAATAAAGCGAGACGCGGCCGAGAGCCATTACGCGGCGGCCCCCGCTCTCCAGGGCTCCACGTTATGACACGCTCGGAGCAGGAAGTGCGCTCATTACTGGCCAGATATTTCATCGCTGATGTCTCCCTTATTGAGTGTCAAAAACAAATGACTTACATGGACGTTTGCTGACTTGTGCAATGAAGGGAGAGAGGAGGGGGGCGGGGGTTAGGGTGGGGGGTACAATAACACGGGGGTCACGATGAGAGCGAGCGAATGCAGAGTGACCCCAGCACCGCACGCCATGGGACATGTGTTTGATATTAACGTGAGGACGGACTGCTACGTTCTCATCATCTCTTTAGCACTTTTCCCATAAGAGGAATGAGGTGGACACTGTACTCGCCAATGATTGAAAGTTTGAATCTTAACAGAGAATTTGATCCTGGCACAGTTATGAAATCATACTAGTAACACATTTGGGGAACCGCACGTTTTTTATATGTATGTATATAAAAAAAGTATATATAAAAAGTGCATGTATATATAAAAAGTGCATATATATATATATATATGAGGGAACCCCTCATGAAACAGTTCTGTAGAGATGAAGTAGTCAGGTGATTTTTCCCATATATATATATATTTATATATATGTAGGTGTGGGAAAAAATCACAAGACTACTTCATCTCTACAGATCTGTTTCATGAGGGGTTCCCTCAATCATCAGGAGATTTTAATGGAAGCATTCACATACAATGGTTTATATAGGACACAGAGTGGGTGGGTACAAGCAGGCGTAGGGTGTGGTGATTGGCTCATGTGTTACCTAGGAGGTGTTTCCGTCTATGGCGGCATGTTGAAATGATTTCACTGCGCTTGTTGAGAGATGATAGATCTGGATGATATATAATAAACAGTTTCTCTTTTAAGCATAGGTTGCATCTTTTATTACCACTGTTGTAAGGTGTGCTGGATGCAAGAATTTGCCATGTTATTGAATATTCAACATTATTGTCTTTGAGGTTCCAAATGTGTTTGCTGAGTTCTGTAGAATTCCGCAAAGTCTGGTTTCTAAAGGAGGCGTTGTGATTATTCCATCTTGTTTTGTTTATGTGAATGCTTCCATTAAAATCTCCTGATGATTGAGGGAACCCCTCATAAAACAGTTCTGTAGAGATGAAGTAGTCTTGTGATTTTTCCCACACCTACATATTGCGCTCTACCACGGTATCGAGCACTATTCTCTGGATAATCCAATCAAGACATATATACATACATACGTATGTATGTATATGTATATACATACATACATATGTATGTATATGTATATATATATAAATATATATATATATATATATACACATATATATACATACATATATATATATATATATATATATATATATATATATATATATATATATATATATATATATATATATATATATATATATACACATACATACACACACATACATACTGTGTATGCATACATACATACATACATATACACACAAAAACACATATACAGTGTGTATTCATACACAAATATACACACATACATATATATATCCATCCCACCCATCCATTTTCTACCGCTTATTCCCTTTCGGGGTCGTGGGGGGCGCTGGCGCCTATCTCAGCTACAATCGGGCGGAAGGCGGGGTACACCCTTGACAAGTCACCACCTCATCGCAGGGCCAACACAGATAGACAGACAACATTCACACACTAGGGCCAATTTAGTGTTGCCAATCAACCTATCCCCAGGTGCATGTCTTTGGAAGTGGGAGGAAGCCGGAGTACCCGGAGGGAACCCACGCATTCACGGGGAGAACATGCAAACTCCACACAGAAAGATCCCGAGGCTGGATTTGAACCCAGGACTGCAGGACCTTCGTATTGTGAGGCAGACGCACTAACCCCTCTTCCACCGTGAAGCCATATATATATATATATATATATATATATATATATATATATATATATATATATACATACATATATATATATAACATTCTATAGTCGCATAAGTGAATGTCTGCTTTGACAAAGCAAAATGCGTGTGTATATATATATATATATATATATATATATATATATATATAAAAAACATAAATACATTTGTACACATTATGCTCACTTTTAACGTTTCTGCAGAATTTCAAGGGCAACTGTCCAATTTCTGCCTAACACGTTCTTTGCAAGCCTAACCATGCTAATGTAATTGAATTATTCCACCATGTCTTGTGAGCTGTGCAAACATTAGGCGCAGGAAATTGCAGATGAAAGACACACGCTGGGAAAAAAAAAAAAAAAAACGCGCTTTTTTGGGGGGGAGCAGAGGAGAAAATAATACAGAGGCAAAATTGTAAAAATAAGAGGGGAACACAAAAAAAAAATAGAAAAGTCGAGGGGGGGATGTATTGATTTTTGTAGGAGCCGGGGAAGGAAAAGAGAGGGAATAAAGAAGTGCTCTTTGGCCGATGTGTCCAAATGATGTCTCGCGGGACGCTCTTAATGGTAGGGGGAGGGGTGCGGGTGGGGGTTAAGGGGGTTGAGGTGGGGCCGACGGGGGCAGGTGCCTACCCCTGACTAAGGCACGGAGCTGCCCTAAGGCTAGGGCTAATGGTATTGGGCTGAGCTTGCTTTAAGCAGCTCTTTCCTAATGGCCGAGTGCGACCGTGCCACAGGACGGACAGCTATTGATTGGCTCAAACGCTCTCCACTTGACAACAACTCGCACTCCCTCAAGCATATACAATCTCGTCGCACGCCACGGTGATTAAAAAAAAAAAAAAAAAAAGCGCACGCGCTCGTTAAAAGTGGAAACGTTGCGTTTTGCGCGGACCGAGGCGAGAGGGCCGGGGGTTGGCGCCCCGGTCTAAAAGTGCATTTTGAAGCCAAGTCAAACCACTTCTTCTTCAAAATAAAAAAAGGTGCAGAATCGGGCGACGACGTAGGGAGAACAATGCCATATATTTGCTTTGTTGTCATGCCCACCACCCCCCCATCCACACGCCCCAACTATCACCGCCCCGCCTTCAATCCACACACACACACACACACACACACACACACACACACACACACACACACACACACACACACACACACACACACACACACACACACACACACACACACACACAAAAAAAATGCAGTGTACAAGATTTTCTCTTATTCGCAAGGGGCGCTTTCTAGACTGCTCCAGGCATCTGCTTTGATTGCGTAACTCCCCGGGGAGCGACAACACAAAACAAAAATACTGACTGAATTCAGACTTATAATATAGCGAACAAATAACTATAGCAGCTCCGCTCTTGACAAAACAAAACAAAAAAAAACAACAACATAGTTCTCCAATGAAAAAGAAATCGCGGAGTAAATTCAAAGTTGAAAGGCGGAGTGTGCAAAAAAAAAAAGAGAGAAAATATGAGTAATTGTGGAAAAAAAATATATTTATGGATCATTTTACAAGAATAAAGTCTGTAGAATGAGGCATGATTGCAGAAGAATGAAGGTAAAATATTACCAGCATGTTTTTTTATGCCTGCGTTTAAAAAACAATGACAACTGTTGAGTGAGTACAGTATCAATCAATCAATCAATGTTTACTTATATAGCCCTAAATCACTAGTGTCTCAAAGGGCTGCACAAACCACTACGACATCCTCGGTAGGCCCACATAAGGGCAAGGAAAACTCACACCCAGTGGGACGTCGGTGACAATGATGACTATGAGAACCTTGGAGAGGAGGAAAGCAATGGATGTCGAGAGGGTCTAACATGATACTGTGAAAGTTCAATCCATAATGGATCCAACACAGTCGCAAGAGTCCGGTCCAAAGCGGATACAACACAGCAGCGTTCACAGCGGAGCCAGCAGGAAAACATCCCAAGCGGAGGCGGATCAGCAGCGCAGAGATGTCCCCAGCCGATACACGGGCGAGCAGTACATGGCCACCGGATCGGACCGGACCCACTCCACAAGGGAGAGTGGGACATAGGAGAAAAAGAAAAGAAACGGCAGATCAACTGGTCTAAAAAGGGAGTCTATTTAAAGGCTAGAGTATACAAATGAGTTTTAAGGTGAGACTTAAATGCTTCTACTGAGGTGGTATCTCGAACTTTTACCGGGAGGGCATTCCAGAGTACTGGAGCCCGAAATGAAAACGCTCTATAGCCCGCAGACTTTTTTGGGGGTTTGGGAATCACTAATAAGCCGGAGTCCTTTGAACGCAGATTTCTTGCTGGGACATATGGTACAATACAATCGGCAAGATAGGATGGAGCTAGACCGTGTAGTATTTTATACGTAAGTAGTAAAACCTTAAAGTCACATCTTAAGTGCACAGGAAACTAGTACAGGCCAAAAAGTTCAGACACACTTTCTCCTCATTCAACGTGTTTTCTTTATTTGCGTGACTATAAAGAAAAAGAAAAAAAAGAAATCTAAAAGGGCCCCGCTCATACTGTCAGAGTTGCCACTGAGTTGCCACTGACAGTTGTTACTTTTAGACCTCCACCCCAGATCACACCTCAATCCAACCCACTTCTCCAAAGTGGGCTGGCTCAGGGTGGAGGACAGAGTAAAACAACTTGCACTGAGCCTGGTCTATAAAATCCTTGATACCGAAGTACATGTCAAACTACTTCCTTAACGTAAATGACCGCCATAACCACAACACCAGGGGGGAGCTCCACAAACCACGTTAAACCCAGATTCCGATCTAACAAAGGTCTTAACTCATTCTCTTTCAATGTCACATCAATGTGGAATTCACTCCCAACAGGTGTAAACATATATTCCTTCAAAACCGCTCTAAAACAACACCTCCAGGCAACTTCAACACTTTACTAATACCCTCCTCCATTCACATCCCATCTCCCCGGATTATAAACAACTCAAATGTACTTCTAATGTATACACTTGTTCTTATGCTATGTGAAGTCACTATGTTCTCTGCTGGCTGTACATATCCTACTAAATAAGACCTACACTGTTTCAATGTCCACATTTCTCTGTTGATGCAATTGTTGATGTCTGAAGTTCTGATATCAACCAAAGCTCTTCATCCCACCCCCTGGATTGTAAATAATGTAAATAATTCAATGTACATACTATGATGATTAACTTGTGTGATGACTGTATTATGTTGATAGTATATATTTGTACCATGAATTGATTAACGTGGACCCCGACTAAAACAAGTTGAAAAACTTATTCGGGTGTTACCATTTAGTGGTCAATTGTACGGAATATGTACTGAACTGTGCAATCTACTAATAAAAGTATCAATCAATCAATCAATGACAGTTTGTTTGTGTTTTAGTTTCTCCTCTGTGTTTAGTATTTCCTGTCCTTAGTTCCTGTCTAGTGCTCTTATTTTGGTTCAGCTTCCTGTTTGTCTCCCTGTGTCCTGTTTTCACTCTGATTGGCATCTGGTCACACCTGATGTCAATCGGCCAGCTCCTATTTTACCTGTTTTGTTCCTCTAGTCAGGGCTGGATCATTGTATTGTATTGTATTGCATTGTCGTTGCCACATGTCACTCTTGTCGTGCTACCTGTCGAGTCATTTTATTACAGCCCCTACCTGTCATGCTACACTTTGTCCTGGTCGTCGTAGCGGTAAGCTGTTTCTGTTAGCATTAGGTATTTCCAGTTTTTCTGTTTGCTATCCACTAGCTTCCATGCTAAAGTTCCTTTTGGTTTTCTAGCTCCCAGTGCTAGCTCCCTTGGTTGGTTATTCCGCCCACGTGCGTGCTTTTTGTTTGTTCTTGTTTAGTTTTAATTAAATCATGTCTTCTTATCCAATGCCTGCCTCCATCTTTGCATCATGGGGTTCAACAACAAATAACTCTGACACATACAAGTTTTAAAAAAAGGAATATAAGAAATGATATTGAATATTTGTCGTAAACTTCAACGCTTAAATCTCGAGATCAAGTTCAAATCCATCCGTCAATTATACGTTATTAAACTTTTGGTTTCATGTCTTTTTTTTAAAGAAAACTTAGTTTAAATGCAATTTTTTCCCCAAAAAATATTTCAAAGTTGAAGGTTTCTTATGAAGCAGTTTGAGCCTTGATTAGGTCAATAATTAATAACAACATTCATTTGGAGTCATAATTTTTTGGGGGGCAAAGACAGTTGAAATATATTTTTTATATCCCACTAAAATTCTCAGAAATCCAAAAGGGCTCCACTCCTACAAGTGCTAAAAAAATTAAAATAATTTTGTTTTATTAGCATTCACAGCTTAAATCTCTCTAGATCAAGTTCAAATATCCATCTGTCAATTATAAGTTATTAAAAGTTTGGTTTCATGCCCTTTTTTTTTATCAAAGAAAACTTAGTTTAAATGCGATCTTTCCCCAACAAAATATTTCTAAGTTGAACGATTCCTGTGAAGCAATTGGAGCCCTGATAGGGTCAATAATTCATAACAACATAAAGTTAATTCATTATTATCTTTTGGGTAAAGACAGTTGAAATTAATTTTTTTTAAATCCCACTAGAATTCTCAGAAATCCAAAAGGGCTCCACTCATACAAGTGCTAAAGAAAGGAATATAAAAATGTTTTTTTCTTAACTTTCACAGCTTAAATCTCTCTAGATCAAGTTCAAATACTCATCTGTTGATTATAAGTTATTAAAAGTTTGGTTTCATGCCCTTTGTATCAAACAAGAATAAATTTAAATGTGATAATTTCTCCAGAAAATATTTCAAAGTTGAACATTTCTTGTGAAGCAATTGGAGCCTTGAATAGGTCAATAATTCATAATAACATTAATGTTGATTCATTATTATTTTTGGGGCAAAGACAGTTGAAATTTATATTTTTTAAATCCCACTAAAATTCTTAAAAATCCAAAAAGGCACCACTCATACAAGTGTTAAAAATTCACAGCTAAAATCTCTCTAGATCAAGTTCAAATATCCATCTGTTGATTATAAGTTATTAAAAGTTTGGTTTCATGCCCTTTTTATCAAACAAAACTAAATTTAAATGCGATCATTTCCCCAGAAAATTTTTCAAAGTTGAATATTTCTTGTGAAGCAATTGGAGCCTTGATAGGGTCAATAATTCATAACAACATAAAGTTAATTCATTATTATCTTTTGGGCAAAGACAGTTGAAATTGATTTTTTTAAATAACATTAAAAATTTCAGAAATCCAAATGGGCTCCACTCATACAAGTGCTAAAAAAAGAATGTAAAAATGTTTTTTTCTTAACATTCACAGCTTAAAGCTCTAGATCAAGTTCAAATATCCATCTGTCGATTATAAGTTATTAAAAGTTTGGTTTCATGCCTTTTTTTACGAAAGAAAGCATTTCTTGTGAAGCAATTGGAGTCTTGAATAGGTCAATAATTCATAACAACATTAATGTTTATTCATTATTATTTCTGGGGCAAAGACAGTTGAAATTTATATTTTTTAAATCCCACTAAAATTCTTAAAAATCCAAAAAGGCACTACTCATACAATTGTTAAAAATTCACAACTTAAATCTCTCTAGATCAAGTTCAAATATCCATCTGTTGATAATAAGTAATTAAAAGTTTGGTTTCATAGCCTTTTTATCAAATAAAACTAAATTTAAATGCAATCTTTCCCCCACAAAATATTTCAAAGCTGAACATTTCTTGTGAAGCAATTGGAGCCTTGATAGGGTCAATAATTCATAACAACATAAAGTCAATTCATTATTATCTTTTGGGTAAAGACAGTTGAAATTTTTTTTTTTTTAAATCCCACTAGAATTCTCAGAAATCCAAAAGGGCTCCACTCATACAAGTGCTAAAGAAAGGAATATAAAAATATTTTTTTCTTAACTATCACAGCTTAAATCTTTCTAGATCAAGTTCAAATATCCATCTGTTGATTATAAGTTATTAAAAGTTTGGTTTCATGCCCTTTTTATCAAACAAAACTAAATTTAAATGCAACCATTTCTCCAGAACTTGTGAAGCAATTGGAGCCTTAATAGAGTCAATAATTCATAACAACATAAGGTTAATTCATTATTATCTTTTGGGCAAAGACAGTTGAAATTTATTTTTTTAAATCCCACTAAAAATCTCAGAAATCCAAAAGTGCTAAAGAAAAGACTATACAAATGTTTTTTTTTTCTTAACTTTCACAGCTTAAATCTTTCTAGATCAAGTTTGAATCCATCCGTCAATTATAAATTACTATAACTTTTGTTTCATGTCCTTTTTTTTTTGAAGAAAACTTAGTTTAAATGCAATTTTTTACCCCACAAAATATTTCAAAGTTGAAGATTTCTTATGAAGCAATTGGAGCCGTGAATAGGTCAATAATTAATAACAACATTCATTTGGAGTCATAATTATTTTTTGGGCAAAGACAGTTTAAATATATTTTTTAAATCTCACTAACATTCTCAGAAATCCAAAAGGGCTCCACTCATACAAGTGCTAAAAAAGAAGATATAAAAATGTTTTTTTCCTTAATTTTTACAGCTTAAATCTATAGATCAAGTTCAAATATCCATCTGTCGATAATAAGTTATTAAAAGTTTGGTTTCATGGCCTTTTTTATCAAAGAAAACTTAGTTTAAATGCGATCTTTCCTCCTCAAAATATTTCAAAGTTGAACATTTCTTGTGAAGCATTTGGAGCCTTGATAGGGTCAATAATTCATAACAACATAAAGTTATCTTTTGGGCAAAGACAGTTGAAATTTATTTTTTTAAATACCACTAAAAATTTCAGAAATCCAAAAGGGCTCCACTCATACAAGTGCTAAAAAAAGAATGTAAAAATGTTTTTTTCTTAACATTCACAGCTTAAATCTCTCTAGATCAAGTTCAAATATCCATCTGTCGATTATAAGTTATTAAAAGTTTGGTTTCATGCCTTTTTTTTTTATGAAAGAAAGCATTTCTTGTGAAGCAATTGGAGCCTACAGTAGGTCAATAAATCATCTGATTTATTTATTTTTTTAAGCAATGACAGTTTTAAACAGCTTTATGTAGGGATGCACCGAAATGAAAATGTGTGGCCGAAGCCGAAGAAAATTTAAACGCTTGGCCGAAGGCCGAATACTGAATACCGAATAATGAATTCAGTTTTTCACAATTTTTTAAATATTGCATAAATAGCCTAGAATAAATTTTTAGACATGTTTTTTAAATAAAGTAAATTTTTATTGAATATTGACATTTTTTTAATATTCCAGTAGCCTTTGCTTTTCAAAAAAAGCACAAAGTTTTTCATTTATATTAAGCCTTAAAACAAAACGTGCATTTCAAAAAACAATAAAGTACATTAAAGTGAATAAACCCACAACAAATTAATTATTGTCCTTTTGGCAAAAGTCTGCTTAGCCACAGTAGATAAACTAATAATGTAAACAGAAGGCTCAAGTAAATCTCAATTAAGTGTGTGCTTGTAACCTCATACACTTATACAGGTAGCCTACACAACAAGCTAATAATGTAAACAGAGGCCCCACTAAATCTCAATAAGTGTGTGCTTGTAACCTCATACACTTATATAGGTAGCCTACACAACAGGCTAATAATGTAAACAGCACACACACAATGTAAAGAACACACATCAGAGAAATACCGTCTGCTCGGTATCGTGTAATGGGGCTCAATGTGCTCCATGAGTCTCCGAAAGCCAATGTACCCCACAACACTAAACGGTTGTTCATCCAAAGCCATAAACTCTATTACCTTCTTTGTAATTCCGTTTGCTTTGGCACTGTCAGTCGCAAACTTTTTCGCCCTCTCAAAGACGTCGGCCTCGAGACAGTTTGCCTGAACATTCGTTGCAAACTGCAATACTTTTGTCACTTTCCGACACCTTAAAATATCTCCACACTGCTGACATTTTTCCGAAGGTGCCGGGTTACAACGTCACCGCACGTTGGTTGATTGCGTCACCGCGTCAAAAAATTGCGTCATTGCGTCACACGCCACTATTCGGCCTTGCATTTAACTCATTCCACCGAAGGCCGAATGTGGCTTCTTTTGCCATATTCGGCCGAATATATTCGGTTACCGATTATTCGGTGGATCCCTATAGCTTTATGTTATTATTCTCATTACATATCACCTTTTTTGCTCTTTTATTTGACTTTTTAATGGGGTTTTTTTTGTAATAGTATTCTTAGAATATAACGCGGGCTCCCAGCTTTACATGCCCACTGAGCAGAAGTCTTCACAAAAGTTTTCGAGCAAAACTCCAGACCCGATTTTGAGTCCCAAAACGTACTTGTGTGCAGCGGCGTGCGCACACTTCCCGGCCTGTGAGTGTTTTACTATGCAGAGACGATACAACAGGTGCCCCCCCCCTCCTCATATGCTGCTTTGTCAGCTGTAGCGCTACCCTTTCCCAGCAAAGTAAACACAGTTGAAAAAAATGAAAGCTGAATTGAACGGAGGGTCCTTTATTTTTTTTTTCTTGCTGAGGAAAGGAGAGATATTTCCTGGCGTCCAAACTTGCTCCGTGTTTCTTTTTTTTTCTTTTTTTCCCCCCACCCTCCTTTCGATTAAACGCTCTTTCTCTGGCTGTTTGTGCTCTACAGTGTGAGTGTGCTACATGGCTACTTTCTTCTCTACAGGGGCCCCTGGGCTCCCCAAGCAATAGGAGTAAATTAGAGTGCACCTGTTCCAGCTCCAAGATAAGCCATCTCCAGAGGATTTCCTCGGAGTAAAATGAAGTGAGTGAAGAATAAACAGAATATCACAGCATTACTCCGCCAAGGTGAAGTTGGCTGCCGCTCCAGGGACGTGGGTTTGCTAGTTTTTTTTGTATTTTTTTTTTTCCTGCCCACAACACCCAACAAACTAGCCTCTGTAAAGCTGTGGCTGTGAGACTGGAGGAATGTTTTTTTTTTGTTTCTCTCTCTCTCTCTCTGCAAAACAAAACCAAAAAGCAGAGAGATGTTCTCCCAACTGTATATCCACTCGCAACCTTGACTTGAAATGTACTTACTTGTGGTCTGGACTGCTGTGGTTTTGACTCATGTTTGCACCGCGTGCCGCCTAACACAACTCTTTGCAGTGCGTCTTGAAAACACCGATGAATTAGAACATCTATCGTGCAAAACCCCAAAACCGGTGAAGACGCCACGTTGTGTAAATGGTAAATAAAAAGAGAATACAATGATTTGCAAATCCTTTTCAACTTATATTCAATTGAATAGACTGCAAAGACAAGATATTTAACGTTCGAAATGGTAAGCGTTGCTTTTTTTTTTGTGCAAATATTAGCTAATTTGCAATTTGATGGCGGCAAAAAAGCTGGCACAAGTGGCAATTGCAAAAGGGCCGTCTGCCCCTAGACAGAACGACTGCAACTGCCGCAAAAAACCTGATTGCCCTCTCAACGGGGGGTGCTTACACACATCAGTCGATTACCAATCGAAGGTAACACGCAAGGACATTAACACATCCGACACGTACCTAGGATTAACCGAGGGGGAGTTCAAAACCAGATGGAACAATCACAAGGCTTCTTTTAGAAACAAAAACCTGCGGAATTCTACAGAACTCAGCAAGCACATTTGGAACCTCAAAGACAATAATGTTGAATATTCAATAACATGGCAAATTACCACCTTACAACGGTGGTAATAAAAGATGCAACCTATGCTTAAAAGAGAAACAGTTTATTATATACCACCCAGACCTGTCATCCCTCAACAAGCGCAGTGAAATTGTATCGCATGCCATCACAGACGGAGACACCTCCTAGGGAAATCACCACGTCCCTCCGCCTGCCTGTACCTACCCGTTCTGTGCCCTATATAAACCATGGTATGTGAATGCTTCCATTAAAATCTCCTGATGATTGAGGGAACCCCTCATGAAACAGTTCTGTAGAGATGAAGTAGTCTTGTGATTTTTTTCCCACACATACATATATTGCGCTCTACCACGGTATCGAGCACTATTCTCTGGATAATCTAATAACACACACATACACATATACATATATATATATATATATATATATATATATATATATATATATATATATATATATATATATATATATATATATATATATATATATATATATATATATATATATATATATAGGGACGGCGTGGCGCAGTGGAAGAGTGGCCGTGCGCAACCCGAGGGTCACTGGTTCAAATCCCACCTAGAACCAACCTTGTCACGTCCGTTGTGTCCTGAGCAAGACACTTCACCCTTGCTCCTGATGGGTGCTGGTTGGCGCCTTGCATGGCAGCTCCCTCCATCAGTGTGTGAATGTGTGTGTAAATGGGTAAATGTGGAAGTAGTGTCAAAGCGCTTTGAGTACCTTGAAGGTAGAAAAGCGCTATACAAGTACAACCCATTTATCATTTATTTATATATATATATATATATATATATATATATATATATATATATATATATATATATATATATATATATATATATATATATATATATATATATATATAATGTAGTAACATACACCTTCATAACAATATGTACAATATACACACTGCAAGTATGTGTATATATATATATATATATATATATATATATATATATATATATATATATATATATATATATATATATATATATATAATGTAGTAACAGACGCCTTCATAACAATATGTATTATGTACAATATACACACTGCAAGTATATATATAATGTAGTAACAGACACCTTCATAACAATATGTAATATGTACAATAGGCACACTGCAAGTATATACTGTATATAATGTAGTAACAGACACCTTCATAACAATATGCAATATGTTCTATATTTACCGTATTTTGGTCATTTAATGCACAGCCTGAATTAATTATGTGTGTATTTGTTTCTGTTTCCATAGCAGCGCACTTCCGACTTCCTGAAACAAATCTGTTCGTTCACCCGGAACCATACGTGAGTGTGTTCTAATCACAGCAGACTTGGTAACAGACAACGAAAACGACTATCTTTGGACAAATGAGGATTTGCAATCTTATGTTTTGAAGCGGAATATACTGAGGATGAACTGCTGCCCATAGAAGCGAGCGCGAAGAAGAGGGTGAGACGTTGGAGCAGACAGAACCCGAGAGAGTGCGACATGGTCACGCCGTGAATCTGGAACTTTGAGCCTAGCTAAACCGGATTATCGGCCTGCTTAACCAAATCAACTGGAAACATCGCCGACCAGCTGGACCAAACGGACAATTTTACGACTATAGTAAATACGCTGTTGAGCGAGCTGTGTACAAATAAACCATGAAACATGGGTGGTGGTTCCTCTCTTTAAGAAAGGGGAACCGGAGGATCCCACGATACTATCGTGGGATCACACTCCTCAGCCTTCCCGGTAATGTCTACTCAGGATTCAGGAAGAACAGCGCGGTTTTCGTCCCGGTCGTGGAACTGTGGACCAGTTCTATACTCTCGGCAAGGTCTTTGAGGGTGCATGGGAGTTTGCCCAACCAGTCTACATGTGCTTTGTGGACTTGGAGAAGGCATTCGACCGTGTCCCTCGGGAAGACCCGTGGGGAGTGCTCAGAGAGTATGGGGTATTGGACTGTCTGATTTTGGCGGTCCGCTCGCTGTATGATCAGTGTCAGAGCTTAGTCCGCATTGCCATGGGCGAGTCGGACCTGTTTCCAGTGAGGGTTGGACTCCGCCAAGGCTGCCCTTTGTCACCCATTCTGTTCATAATTTTTATGGACATAATTTCTAGGCGCAGTCAGGGCACTGAGGGGATCCGGTTTGGTGGCTGCAAGATCAGGTCTCTGCTTTTTGCAGATGATGTGGCTTCCAGGCTCAGCTCCTTCTTCACCACAACGGATCGGCATAGCGTCCGCATTGGTGAGGATGCCGCACCGATCCGACTGTCCATCTCACGATCAACTCTTCCCCCACTCGTGAACAAGACTCCTAGGTACTGGAACTCTTCCATTTGGGGCAGGGTTTCCTTCCCAACCCGGAGATGGCACTCCACCCTTTTCTAGGCGAGAACCGTGGACTCTGACTTGAAGGTGCTGATTCTCATCCCAGTCGCCTCACACTCGGCTGTGAACCGATCCAGTGAGAGCTGAAAATCCTGCCCAGATGAAGCCATCATCTGGCCAGGATCTTCAGCTGACTGCGCTTTGTAATCCTGTCCATAAAAGTTATGAGCAGAATGGGTAACAAAGGGCAGCATTGGCGGAGTCCAACCCTCACTGGAAACGGGTCCGACTTACTGCGGGCGATGCGGACCCAGCTCTGGGACTGATCATACAGGGAGCGGATCACCACAATCAGACAGTCCGATACCCCATACTCTCTGAGAAGATCATGAAATCAGATATTTCCCGCAGTTTTGGGGACATTTGCCCCGATGCTGATAAGTGGTAGAACGTTCACTGAAGTGAGTTCCTACCACATTATTTTCGCCTGTTTCTGCTAACTTTTTATTTTGTAACCGTCTGTTTTGGTGAGTCATTATTCGCCATTACGTGAGAGTTCCCCCTGAAGGTGCGTCATAGCACTGTCATCATAATAAAGTCTATAATGACAGAAACATAACTTCCATACCGTATCAATCAATCAATGTTTATTTATATAGCCCTAAATCGCAAGTGTCTCAAAGGGCTGCACAAGCCACAAATGACATCAGGGTATGTTGGAATGCAAAATATATATATATTTTACAAACCCCGTTTCTATATGAGTTGGGAAATTGTGTTAGATGTAAATACAAACGGAATACAATGATTTGCAAATCCTTTTCAACCCATATTCAATTAAATGCACTACAAAGACAAGATATTTGATGTTCAAACTCATACTTTATTTTTTTTTTTTTGCAAATAATAATTAACTTAGAATTTCATGGCTGCAACACGTGCCAAAGTAGTTGGGAAAGGGCATGTTCACCACTGTGTTACGTCACCTTTTTTTTAAACAACACTCAATAAATGTTTGGAAACTGAGGAAACTAATTGTTGAAGCTTTGAAAGTGGAATTATTTCCCATTCTGTTTTATATAAAGCTTCAGACGTTCAACAATCCGGGGTCTCCGCTGTCGTATTTTACGCTTCATATTGCGCCACACATTTTCCATGGGAGACAGGTCTGGACTGCAGGCGGGCCAGGAAAATACCCGCACTTTTTTTTTACGAGGCCACGCTGTTTTAACACGTTCTGACTGTGGCTTGGCATTGTCTTGCTGAAGTAAGCAGGGGCGTCCATGAAACGGACGGCGCTTAGATGGCAGCATATGTTGTTCCAAAACCTGTATGTACCTTTCAGCATTAATGGTGCCTTCACAGATGTGTAAGTTACCCATGCCTTGGACACTAATGCACCCTCATAACATCACAGATGCTAGCTTTTGAACTTTGCGTCCATAACAGTCTGGATGGTTCGCTTCCCCTTTGGTCTGGATGACAGTATGTTGAATATTTCCAAAAACAATTTGAAATGTGGACTCGTCAGACCACAGAACACTTTTCCACTTTGCATCAGTCCATCTTAGATGATCTCGGGCCCAGAGAAGCCGGCGGCGTTTCTGCATGCTGTTGATAAATGGCGTTCGCTTTGCATAGTAGAGCTTTAACTTGCACTTACAGATGTAGTGACGAACAGTATTTAGTGACAGTGGTTTTCTGAAGTGTTCCTCAGCCCATGTGGTGATATCCTTTAGAGATTGATGTCGGTTTTTGATACAGTGCCGTCTGAGGGATGGAAGGTCACGGTCATTCAATGTTGGTTTCCGGCCATGCCGCTTACGTGGAGTGATTTCTCCAGATTCTCTGAACCTTTTGATGATATTATGGACCGTAGATGTTGAAATCCCTAATTATTTTGCAATTGCACTTTGAGAAACGTTGTTCTTAAACTGTTTGACTATTTGCTCACGCAGTTGTGGACAAAGTGGTGTACCTCGCCCCATCCTTTCTTGTGAAAGACTGAGCATTTTTGGGAAGCTGTCCCCAATTAGCCTGCACATCTGTGGGATGTTCCAAATAAGTGTTTGATGAGAATTTTCAAGTTTATCAGTATTTATTGCCACCTTTCCTAACTTCTTTGTCATGTGTTGCTGGCATCAAATTCTAAAGTTAATGATTATTTGCTAAAAAAAAATTTTTTTTAGCAGTTTGAACATCAAATATGTTGTCTTTGTAGCATATTGAACTGAATATGGGTTGAAAATGATTTGCAAATCATTGTATTCCGTTTATTTTTACATCTAACACAATTTCCCAACTCCTATGGAAACGGGGTTTGTATCTTCCTGTAAAAGGGGGAAAAAGTATGACCTAAATTGATGTCCATTGCTGTCTGGCAAGAAACTTTTTTTCAAAGTCTAGTACGTGTAGCGAAGCAATTATTTTCGTATACTGTACATGTAAATAAAGCATTGCTCAAACCTTTGATCAACTTCTTCTAGCAAACAATGGCTTCCGCAAAAGTTCATTTCAAAGCCTCAGATCAAGTGAAGAAATTAATCGTTGATTTTCCTTGCCACGCGACTTGGCTTCTTCTTTGAGGAAATCAAAAGCGGCGCTCACCTCAGTGTGAGGCCCAAAAGGCCGCTGACCGGAGCCGCGTGGAAAAAAATCCCCCTACGTGGACAGAACACATAAAAGAGAAGGATAATTAGAGGGGGAAAAAAGTCATTCTTGGTGAATCTTTCTGATGCGTTCAAATGTGCCGCTCCCCTACTATTAGCGCCCCGCTCACGCCAGCGGTGGCTTTTAGCCTCTTTGTTCCCGAACAAGGCATTATCGTTATTGCGGCTAATTGTGCGCCTTCGCCTTGAACACTCGCCGCTTGCAAAACAAACAAAAAAAATAATAATAAAAGGTGGACGAGGCCGTCCGCTGCTAATTGCCATTAGCAAGGGCTAAGGCGCAAGGTGGTCCAGATTGGAAGAGAGGGATGGCGGTCGGCGGGAGTGGAGTGGCGTGAGGATTAGGCTTGCTTGGCGCGACCCCTCTCCGACACCATCTGAGCACTTCCTCCCAGCAGAGGCCCACCCTCACCTTGGGCCCGGCTGCCCATTAGCGAGGCTAATCAAGTCTGGCCGGAAAGTTCCGGAGCTCAAAGGCTGCGTACTAGTTAATATACTCCTGGAGGACCGGGGAGAGTCTTTAAAAGGGTTCTTAATAAGCCGGTAGCGCTGTGAGGAACCGCCATCTTAATATCTCCATCTTTATGATCTTTTTTATTGTCTTTGTTTAATAAAGAAACGCCGAACATTAGCACGGACATCGTCATCTCCGAAGTCACATGCTCAAACAACGAGGAGTCAGTCAGGAGCGCATCACTTCTAGAACTCTCCTGCTTTTATTTTGTTAACACTTTTAGAACACTCCTGCTTTTATTTTGTTACAAACACTTCTAGAACACTCCCACTTGTATGTTGTTACAAACACTAAGAGAACACTTCTGCTTTTATTCTATTAACACTTTTAGAACACTCCTGATTTTATTTTGTTAACACTTTTAGGACACTCCTGCTTTTATTTTGTTAACACTTTTAGAACATTCCTGCTTTTATTTTGTGACAAACACTTCTAGAACACTCCTACTTTTATGTTGTTACAAACACTAAGAGAACACTTCTGCTTTTATTTTGTTAACACTGTTTGAACACTCATGATTTCATTTTGTTACAAACACTAAGAGAACACTCCTGCTTTTATTTTGTTAACACTTTTAGAACACTACTGCTTTTATTTTGTTAACACTTTTAGAACACTCCTTATTTTATTTTGTTCAACACTTTTAAAACACTCTTGCTTTTATTTTGTTAACACTTTTAGAACACTCCTGGTTTTATTTTGTTTACACTTTTAGAACACTGCTGCTTTTATTTTGTTAACACTTTTGGAACACTTCTGCTTTTATTTTGTTAACACTTTTAGAACACTCCTACTTTTATTTTGTTAACACTTTTAGAACACTCCAGATTATATTTTGTTAACACTTTTAGAACACTCCTGATTTTATTTTAACACTTTTAGAACACTCCTGGTTTTATTTTGTTTACACTTTTAGAACACTGCTGCTTTTATTTTGTTAACGTTTTTAGAACACTCCTGCTTTTATTTTGTTACAAACACTTCTAGAACACTCCTGATTTTATTTTGTTAACACTTTTAGAACACTCCTGCTTTTATTTTGTTACAAATACTAAGATAACACTTCTGCTTTTATTTTGTTAACACTTTTAGAACACTCCTTATTTTATTGTGTTAACACTTTTGAAACACTCCTGCTTTTATTTTGTTAACACTTTTAGAACACTCCTGCTTTTATTTTGTTAACACTTTTAGAACACTCCTGATTTTATTTTGTTAACACTTTTAGAAAACTACTGCTTTTATTTTGTTAACATTTTTAGAATACTCCTGCTTTTATTTTGTTACAAACACTTCTAGAACACTCCTGCTTTTATTTTGTTAACACTTTTAGAACACTCCTGATTTTATTATGTTACAAACACTTCTACAACACTCCTGCTTTTATTTTGTTACAAACACCTCAACGACACTCCGTTTTTATTTTATTAACAAACAGTTCTAGAACACTCCTGCTTTTATTTTGTTACAAACACTTCTAGAACACTTTCCCTTTTTTTTGTTACAAACACTTCTTCACCAATCCTGCCTTTATTTTGTTACAAACACTTCTAGAACACTCCCGCTTGTATTGTGTTAACAGACACATTTACAACACTCCTGCTTTTATTTTGTTACAAACACTTTTACAACACCCCTGCTTTTATTTTGTTACAAACATTTCTAGATCACTCCTGCTTTTATTGTTACAAACGCTTCTACAACACTGCTGCTTTTATTTTGTTACAAACACTTCTACAACACTCCTGCTTTTATTTTGTTACAAACACTTTGAGAACAATCCCGCTTTTATTTTGTTAGCAAACACTTCGACAAAACTCCCGCTTTTATTTTGTTACAAGCACTTCTAGAACACTCATGCTTTTATTTTGTTACAAACACTTCTACAACACTCCTGCTTTTATTGTGTTAACAAACACTTCTAAAACACTCCTGCTTTTATTTTGTTACAAACACCTCAACGACACTCCGTTTTTATTTTATTAACAAACAGTTCTAGAACACTCCTGCTTTTATTTTGTTACAAACACTTCTAGAACACTTTCCCTTTTTTTTGTTACAAACACTTCTTCACCAATCCTGCCTTTATTTTGTTACAAACACTTCTAGAACACTCCCGCTTGTATTGTGTTAACAGACACATTTACAACACTCCTGCTTTTATTTTGTTACAAACACTTTTACAACACCCCTGCTTTTATTTTGTTACAAACATTTCTAGATCACTCCTGCTTTTATTGTTACAAACGCTTCTACAACACTGCTGCTTTTATTTTGTTACAAACACTTCTACAACACTCCTGCTTTTATTTTGTTACAAACACTTTGAGAACAATCCCGCTTTTATTTTGTTAGCAAACACTTCGACAAAACTCCCGCTTTTATTTTGTTACAAGCACTTCTAGAACACTCATGCTTTTATTTTGTTACAAACACTTCTACAACACTCCTGCTTTTATTGTGTTAACAAACACTTCTAAAACACTCCTGCTTTTATTTTGTTACCAACACTTTGAGAGCACTCTCGCTTTTATTTTGTGAACAAACATTTCTGCAAGTAAAAATTTATGTTTCGGCCGCATAAATGTGTCCAAGGAGACAGACGTGGTGTGGGTTTCCTGGACGTCTTCCTCCTCACGGGAAAAAAATCCCTCCGCCATCTTCCACGAGGTTTCTATTTTTTTTTTAAATATTTTTTTAATCGTCCGCTTGAATATTCCGACTCCCCCATCGTCATGTGGCCCTGTCTTGCCAGCCCGTAATGATAAATGTTGTCCTAACCTTAACTCATCTCGACTCATCCTACTAAACCAGGGGTTGGCGACCCAAAACGTTGAAAGATCAAAAATAAAAAATTCTGTCTAGAGCCGCAAAATATGAAAAATCTTATTTAAGTGTTATAATAAAGGCAACACTTGATTTAAGTGTCTATATCAGCCTACTATCAAAATGACTTTAAAAGTCTTACATAAGTGTTATAACGAAGGCAACACATGATGTAAGTGTCTATATTAGCCTTCTATCAAAATGACTTTAAAAGTCTTATATAAGTATTATAATAAAGGCAACACTTGATTTAAGTGTCTACATTGGCCTCCTAAAAATGACTTTAAAAGTCTTATATAAGTGTTATAACGAAGGCAACACATGATGTAAGTGTCTATATTAGCCTTCTATCAAAATGACTTTAAAAGTCTTATATGTATTATAATGAAGGCAAAACATGACGTAAGTGTCTATATTAGCTATATTAGCCTACTATCAAAATGACTTTAAAAGTCTTAAATAAGTGTTATAATGAGGGCAACACATGATGTAAGTATCTATATTAGCCTACAATCAAAATTACTTTAAAAGTCTTAAATAAGTGTTATAATGACGACAACACATGATGTAAGTGTCTATATTTGCCTACTATCAAAATGACTTTAAAAGTCTTACATAAATGTTATAATGACGACAACACATGACATAAGTGTTTATATTAGCCTAATATCAAAATTACTTTAAAAGTCTTATATTAGTGTTATAATGAAGACAACACTTGACGTAAGTGTCTATATTAGCTATATTAGCCCACTCTCAAAATGACTTTAAAAATCTTGTATGTATTTTTGTGTGTCCTCATTTTCAATTTTTTTTTTTTTTTAAATGCTCCAGGGAAGGCACAGGGGGCGGGGTACTAAAGAGCTCTACTACGCAAAGCCACGTATCAACAACACCCGTCATATTAAACAGTGGGCTTTCTAACACCTTTGTGTCATGTTTGTCCTCAAACAAAAAAACATACTAAAACAAACCACAACTTTTTCCATTTTCAATCCTTTTAAAAAAAAATGTTTCAGGGAGCCACTAGGGCGGCACTAAAAAGCCGCAAGGACCACAAGGAAGTCTTTTACAATTATAAAAAAATATTAATAATATGACTCCTTAAATGCGTCCTTTATACCGGTGTGCCTTTTGTACAAACCCTGTTTCCAAATGAGTTGGGAAATTGTGTTAGATGTAAATATAAACAGAATACAATGATTTGCAAATCCTTTTCAACCCATATTCAGTTGAATATGCTACAAAGACAACATATTTGATCTTCAAAGTGATAAACTTTTTTTTTTTTTTAAATAATCATTAACTTTAGAATTTGATGCCAGCAACACGTGACCAAGAAGTTGGGAAAGGTGGCAATAAATACTGATAAAGTTGAGAAATGCTCATCAAAAACTTATTCGGAACATCCCACAGGTGTGCAGGCTAATTGGGAACAGGTGGGTGCCATGATTGGGTATAGAAACAGCTTCCCATAAAATGCTCAGTCCTTCACAAGAAAGGATGGGGCGAGGTACACCCCTTTGTCCACAACTGCGTGAGCAAATAGTCAAACAGTTTAAGAACAACGTTTCTCAAAGTGCAATTGCAAGAAATTTAGGGATTTCAACATCTACGCTCCATAATATCATCAAAATGTTCAGAGAATCTGGAGAAATCACTCCACATAAGCGGCATGGCCGGAAACCAACATTGACTGACCGTGACCTTTGATCCCTCAGATGGCACTGTATCAAAAACCGACATCAATCTCTAAAGGATATCACCACATGGGCTCAGAAACACTTCAGAAAACCACTGTCACTAAATACAGTTTGTCGCTACATCTGCTAGGGCAAGTTAAAGCTCTACTATGCAAAGCGAAAGCCATTTATCAACAACATCCAAAAACGCCGCCGGCTTCTCTGGGCCCGAGATCATCTAAGATGGACTGATGAAAAGTGGAAAAGTTTTCTGTGGTCTGACGAGTCCACATTTCAAACTGTTTTTGGAAATATTCGACATTGTGTCATCCTGACCAAAGGGGAAGCGAACCATCCAGACTGGTATCGATGCAAAGTTCAAAAGCCAGCATGTGTGATGGTATGGGGGTGCATTAGTGCCCAAGGCATGGGTAACTTACACATCTGTGAAGGCACCATTAATGCTGAAAAGTACATACAGGTTTTGGAACAACATATGCTGCCATCTAAGCGCCGTATTTTTCATGGACGCCCCTGCTTATTTCAGCAAGACAATGCAAAGCAACATTCTGCACGTGTTACAACAGAGGGGCTTCGTAAAAAAAGAGTGTGGGTACTTTCCTGGCCCGCCTGCAATCCAGACCTGTCTCCCATGGAAAATGTGTGGCGCATTATGAAGCGTAAAATACGACAGCGGAGACACCGGACTGTTGAACGACTGAAGCTCTACATAAAACAAGAATGGGAAAGAATTCCACTTTCAAAACTTCCACAATTAGTTTCCTCAGTTCCCTAACGTTTATTGAGTCTTGCTAAAAGAAAAGGTGATGTAACACGGTGGTGAACATGCCCTTTCCCAACTACTTTGGCAAGTGTTGCAGCCATGAAATTCTAAGTTAATTATTAATTGCAAAAAAAAAAAAGTTTATGAGTTTGAACATCAAACATCTCGTCTTTGTTGTACATTCAACTGAATATGGGTTGAAAAGGATTTGCAAATCATTGTATTTTGTTTATATTTACATCTAACACAATTTGCCAACTCATATGGAAACAGGGTTTGTACTTTGTTTTTCGCAATCAAAAATATTTCAGTTGTTTTCATCCTTCTTTGTGGGTACATTGTTGATTGTCACGTCATGTATCGGATGTACTTCGTCGACGGCGTCTCTGCTCCACAGTAAGTCTTTGCTGTTGTCCAGCATTCTGTTTTAATTTACGTTGTAGCCAGTTCAGTTTTAGTTTCGTTCCCTAAGCTTCAGTGCCTTTTTTTAGGGCCATTCACCTTCTTTTTACTTTTGGTTTAAGCATTAGAAACCTTTTACCTTTTTAGATACCGGCTGCCACCTACTGATATGGAAGAGTATTACACGGTTACTCTGCCGAGCTCTATGCAACAACTCAACTACAACACATCATTTGCAGACTATAATTACCGGTTTGCAAAAAATATTTTGAACCCAAATAGGTGAAATACATCATCTCGCGGCACACTAGTGGTTGAAAAACACTGATGTAGACCACAAGGAAGCCTTTTAAATTGAGAAAAAAATAATAATTAATATTACTGCTTAAATGTGTCCTTTAAACTGTATTTGTATGAGGAATAGACCTGACTAGACCCGCACATCGGCCTGGAAAAGCCACTCCTGAATTTGGTACCCGTCGCGTCCTTACCAGGGGCGTCGCCAGACATATTTCACTGGGGCACGTGCCCCACTGTTGATCTGCAGTGCCCCAGTAAAAATTTCACCAATTAAAAAAAAGAAACGCTTCAGAGTTTTAAGTCTACATAACATAGATAACAGCGCACATACTACTTAGTATGGTAATTGATTGCTACTGTATTCACTCCATGTTACAATGAGCACATGGCTAATTAATATGGTAATTTATTCACGTGTGGATCAAGACTTCAGTTGAGAGAGAGACAGAGAGAGAGACAGGATGAGAATCACTACGTGAGGTAGGTAACGTTAGCTAACAACAATTTGTTAATTACATTATTTTGATTTTGATTTGACTCAAACTGTAACTCCTAGATGGATTTAAGAAAGTTATTCGCCCGCAGCAGAGAAGAAGCAGCAGGAATGAGAGATGTAAGTGAAGTCCTAGCTAGCTAGGCAACATCATTGTCTTAAGTTGATGCTAAGTTAGCTAACGTTATTCCTTGTATCAAGACAAACATAATCATTTGCTGTATGAGCTGTCGGGGGGATTTCCAATGAACATGAAACATAATGTTGGTTATTGTCTGCTGGTTCTGCATCAATGATGATTTGGAGTAAGCATGTGTGAGTCGAGTGCTTCTCAAATGGTTTATCTTCAGGAAGAAAAATGTATTTCCATATCATCAAGTCGTGAGCCAAATTTTTAAATCATTCAAGTTTATTTCACAGAAAAATAGCGCAGTAGACTTGTCTTGTTAATCGGTGTGACTTTGACTAAAATAATCTTGTTTTGTCACCAGAAAAATGGCTACAGCTAAAGAATCTGGTTTTGTTTCCAGAAAAAATAGTAACA
This sequence comes from Nerophis ophidion, assembly GCF_033978795.1. Taxonomy (NCBI): domain Eukaryota; kingdom Metazoa; phylum Chordata; class Actinopteri; order Syngnathiformes; family Syngnathidae; genus Nerophis; species Nerophis ophidion. Next base: position 64,063,282 of record NC_084619.1, on the reverse strand, counting down.
TTTCTGTATTTGTTTTCAGAAAGATGGCTGAAAATATTGGGTATTGTTGCCCCATTTAGATATTTAAAAAATATATTTCCACGTCTGTCCTGAGTCCTCCTCCAACTTGTTAGCCGGTTTGCCTTTTGCTAAAACACTCACTAATAGTCACTAGAAAAATGGCTAAAAATATCTGGTTTTGTTGCCACAATTTGATTTTTTTCTCCCTCGACTTTTTTTTTTCCATGCACACATTTGACTGCGACTCACTGAAAATGACACACAATCCAGTTTTATGTCACGACCCAGCAGTTGGGAACCACTGGTCAACTGTATAACAGTTACTGTAATATTTCCATGTCTGTCCAGAGTGATTGACCACTTTGCAAAAATGAAAAGGAGACGTTACAGTTTACTTCTCAGAAAATGATTCCCTGAACAGACACACAACAGTTGTTCATTTATTCTACTACTGTGGCTTAATTGTTTTGTGTATATTTTATAGTTTTGTGTATCTGAAATAGGATTAGCCACATTGCCATAAATGGAAATTAAATAATATAAATTCTGTTCATAACTTTTATGGACAGAATTTCTAGGCGCAGTCAAGGCGTTGAGGGGTTCCGGTTTGGTGACCGCAGGATTAGGTCTCTGCTTTTTGCAGATGATGTGGTCCTGATGGCTTCATCTGGCCGGGATCTTCAGCTCTCACTGGATCGGTTCGCAGCCGAGTGTGAAGCGACCGGAATGAGAATCAGCACCTCCAAGTCCGAGTCCATGGTTCTCGCCCGGAAAAGGGTGGAATGCCATCTCCGGGTTGGGGAGGAGACCCTGCCCCAAGTGGAGGAGTTCAAGTACCTAGGAGTCTTGTTCACGAGTGGGGGAAGAGTGGATCGTGAGATCGACAGGCGGATCGGTGCGGCGTCTTCAGTAATGCGGATGTTGTACCGATCCGTTGTGGTGAAGAAGGAGCTGAGCCGGAAGGCAAAACTCTCAATTTACCGGTCGATCTACGTTCCCATCTTCACCTATGGTCATGAGCTTTGGGTCATGACCGAAAGGATAAGATCACGGGTACAAGCGGCCCAAATGAGTTTCCTCCGCCGTGTGGCGGGGCTCTCCCTTAGAGATAGGGTGAGAAGCTCTGCCATCCGGGAGGAACTCAAAGTAGAGCCGCTGCTCCTTCACATTGAGAGGAGCCAGATGAGGTGGTTCGGGCATCTGGTCAGGATGCCACCCGAACGCCTCCCTAGGCAGGTGTTTAGGGCACGTCCAACCGGTAGGAGGCCACGGGGAAGACCAAGGACACGTTGGGAAGACTATGTCTCCCGGCTGGCCTGGGAACGCCTCGGGATCCCCCGGGAAGAGCTAGACGAAGTGGCTGGGGAGAGGGAAGTCTGGGTTTCCCTGCTTAGGCTGTTGCCCCCGCGACCCGACCTCGGATAAGCGGAAGAAGATGGATGGATAATATAAAAGAACCCAGAGATGTAGGGGTGCTTTAATTTTTTGTTTTACTTTTGTAGATGTCAAATTTGCAGATGATTACTGCAATAAATATTTCAAAAAGATTCATTGCTCTTCCTTTTTGCTTTTACCAGTAGCAGTTTAGAAGTCTGGCGTAAAAAAGTGCACAAGTAGGTCAAATGCATTAGTTAATTTCAGGTGGTTAATCAAAGATCCATACAACATAATCTGATATGATTTCATAGTTTAAAGTACTATTTATTTATGATAAATTAGTGCTTAAAAAAAAGTGAACTTGTTCCACATAATGAGTTTTCTCCAGTCCCGGCCTGCTTCCACGCAGCGCTGTGAGGAGCCGTCATCATAATATCTTTATGAGCGGATCTTTTTTTTCTTTTTTTTTACTATCTTTGTTTATTAAAGAAACACGAGTCAGGCGCTCATCTCTCCCTCTAAAACTGCCAGATCTGTGCGAGCTCTGATCGTTGTCTTAATTCCGACGGGAGTTTTACGCCGCGGCGTCGACTTCAAAATGAGCCGCGGCTCCCCGAAGGAAACGTTGACTTAAACCGGCGACAAAGCCTCCGTCACCTCGCGGAAGATCTCGTTCCATCTGCGGGAACTTTGGGGTTTCGGCGCCACGGAAGAAAAAAAATAATAAATAAATAAATATCCCGCTCTCGTAGCTTGTTCAAAAGACCAAACAAAGAGAAATGGTGTCGTTATTTCACGAAGCGCAGCCTTCTCGGTGACGCTTTCCTACAAAATGCACGCATGGTGGACTTGATCTCTTTGCTAACAAAGTGCATGTGTGAAAGGAGGAGAGATCCGCCACTAAAGCAGCCTGCTCGCAAAAGCAAGAAGAGCCAATTTCCACAACACAAACACATTTCCGGGGCCTTTAGCGGCTCTCTTACTGGGATACTTTGAGACGCATCCATCAAAACACAGCTGTATTCATCCATATTTCATACCTCTTCCTTTTTTTTTTAACACTCTTTCTTTTTGATCAAAGCCCAGCACAACAGGAAGGGTTCCCTGCGAGCTGAGGAGCCCACGCGGCCTATGCCGCCACTCCACACGCCGCTGTGTTGCAAAACTTGGGGAAAAAACACTCAAAAATACACTAAAACCCCCAAAGTTGAACATGAAAAAATATGTTTAGGTAACTCGATTTTTTTTATGAACTATACAGGCAATGTTTTAAGCACAATAAAGGAAAAATACTCAACATTTGAAGACGCTTGTGCATTTATTTTGACTCGGAGGGGGCGAATTTAGAGAAAAAAATGTGTCTGGAGGCCAGAACTTCTATTTTTAGGTACACTAGCCTCACAATAATAGGCCTTAAAAAACAGAATGGAATTTAAACATTGTTTTATTGAATGAGACACCCAGAATGTACATGAAAATAAAGAATGTGGGATTTATAATATCATCTATGAACGATAAAATACTGAATATTGACAACATATGAACGTCACCCCCCCTTTCCATCGAAACATTTTTAAATAAAGAAAACAACGCAACAAACAGCGAAATATGAACGCAACGGGTAAAAAAAAAAAAAATCATCTACAATCTGATATATTTCTAAGCTTTAGAACTTTGTTGTAAAAATCTTCCACGTCTGTCCCTGACACCCGCATTTTCAGGCTTAATAGCAGGCCAAGGCAATTATTTTGACTCGGAGGGGGCGAATTTAGAGAAAAAAATGTGTCTGGGGGCCTTTGTATCTATTTTTAGGTACATTAACCTCACAATAATAGGTCTTAAAAAACCGAATGTAATTTAAACATTTTATTATTCAATGAGACACCCAGAATGTACATGACAATAAAGAATGTGGGATTTACGATATTAACTATGAACGATAAAACACTGAATATTGACAACATATGAACGTCACCCACCCCTCTCCATCGAAATGTTTTAAAATCAAGAAAACAACGCAACAAACAGCGAAATATGAACGCAAAGGGTAAAAAAAAATCACCTGCAATCTGATATATTTCTAAGCTTTAGAACTTTGTTGTAAAAATCTCCTTCCACCTCTGTCCCTGACACCCGCATTTTCAGGCTTAATAGCAGGCCTGGGGAAATTTTTTGACGCGGAGGGGGCGAATTTAGAGAAAAAAAATGTGTCTGGGGGCCGGAATATCTATTTTTAGGTATACTAACCTCACAATAATAGGCCTTAAAAACAGAATGGAATTTAAAAAAATGTTTAATGAATGAAACACCCAGAATGTACATGAAAATAAAGAATGTGGGATTTACAATATCAACTATAAGCGATAAAACACTGAATATTGACAACCCGTGAACATCACCCACCCTCTCCATCGGAATATTTTAAAATCAAGACAAAAATGCAACAAAATTGCAACAAACAGCAAAAAATTAACGCAAAGGGTAAAAAAAACAAACCACCTACATTCTGATACATCTCTAACCTTTAGAACTTTGTTGTAAAAATCTTCGTCCGCGTATGTCCCTGACACTCCCATTTTCAGGCTTAATAGAAGGTCTGGGCAATTATTTTGACCCGGGGCACCGAATTTACAAAAAAAAAATGTGTCTGGAGGCCGGAATATCTATTTTTAGGTACATTAACCTCACAATGATAGGCCTTAAAAAAACAGAATGTAATTTAAACATTGTATTATTGAATGAGACACCCAGAATGTACATGACAATAAAGAATGTGGGATTTACGATATTAACTATGAAGAATAAAACACTGAATATTGACAACATATGAATGTCACCCCCCCTCTCCATCGAAATATTTTTAAATCAAGAAAACAACGCAACAAACAGCGAAATATGAACGCAAAGGGTAAAAAAAAAAAATCACCTACAATCTGATATATTTCTAAGCTTAAGAACTTTGTTGTAAAAATCTCCTTCCACGTCTGTCCCTGAAACCCGCATTTTCAGCATTAATAGCAGGCCTGGGCAAATATTTTGACTCGGGGGGCCGAATTTAGGGGAAAAAATGTGTCAGGGGGTCCGGTATATCCATTTTTAGGAACATTAACCTCACAATAATGTCGGATTGAATGCTAAAAATGTTATGACAGACGCCTTAAAAAACGTAATGGAATTGTACCTTTTTTTAACTAAATAAAACACCCAGAATGTACATGAAAATAAAAAGAATGTGGGATTTACAATATTAACTATGAAAGATAAAACACTGAATATTGACATCATATGAACGTCAACCCCCCTCAACCCTGTTTACAAGATATACTGTCATTTAGTGGAATTGTAAAAGTACTTCCGATATTTATTAACGTCTATTTATTGTGCATTTCGGAACATTCTCATGTATATAAAGAACATACTTACAGAGTTGAATCTTTAGAGCAGCAATGTCCACAGTCCGACCTCTGCGCCATTTGCGACCTGAGGCATGTTGTTTAATATTTGATAAAAAAAATCTATGAGAATTGTGAAGGAAACACAGGTAAAGATAGCAAAACGTTTTATTATTATAAAATTTATACTGCTAATAATAGTAATATTTCTCACCTATAATAACACAAATCTAAAAATGGACATTTTAACATTCTTAACCTTTTAACAAATGTAATAAATAATAAGTTACGCCACTATTGTGATTATTGTAGGTGAACCACAGTGATATAAAAAATAAATAAATGTAAAACTATTTTGGAGATGCTAAATAAACACAAAATGGAGCGGGAACAGGAAGTTGTTTCGCAGATAGTGGTCTTTTATAAACATTAGTTCACATCATTGGAAGTGCAATGTGTGTTTCAGCGAACAGCATGCATAAAAAAGTAATTAATAAAATACAACCAATTGTCAACATTTTACTAAAAAAAAAAACACACAAAATAAGACATTTTACTTGTACCTTTGTATTCAGTTTTGTGTATGTACTGTGCAGTTATGTATGACATGCACAACTGCTAAACATCGATATGCAATTTAGATTTGTATTACCTGGATTGGAAGTTCCATTTCCTGTTCTATGGCTATTATCACAAATGTACTTTGTATCCCCATCACTGGCATCCTTCTGTTGGGGCATCACATCATATTTTGATATTCAAATCACAAAAAACACTACTAAAAAGATAAGATTACAAAGCATATTTAAAAAAATGTGAAGACACAAATGTTCGATAAAAATGCTGAAAATATCACACTAACAATGATATTGAATGCAGTGGTACCACATAAGTGACCCAAATTACTACTCTCATGTTAAAACATTGTTCCCTAATTAGATTACCGTATTTCCTTGAATTGCCGCGGGGCATATAGTATGCACCTGCCTTGAATTACTGCCTGGTCAAACTCGCTTCGCGAAATAATTAGCGCATGCCTAGTATTACCGCCTGGTCAAACCCATGACGTCACGAGTGACACTTTCTCTGTCATCATTTCCAAGCTTACATCACAATCAATTGTTTACTGCATGCCTTTGGTAAGTGCCGTAGTGAGAAGAGGTTTTAAAATAATTAGTGCATGCTTACTTTTACCGCATGCCTTTGGTAAGGACAGGAGTGAGAAGAGGTTTTAAATTAATGAGCGCCCCGGCGGTAATTCTAGTAGATACGGTAATCCAAATAAATCCTAAACCAAACTATACAATTGTAGAATTTAACATGCGTTTTGATTAAATAAAATGAACTACCTTTGCATACAAATAAACTAATATATCATAATATTGTACACAATTTACCTAAAGTGGACTCTCACGCTGTCAACACCCTCTCCATATTTCCATGAATACATGTCTGCCTCTTAGACATTTTAATGTCCTTGGCTGGCGTTATAAACTCCTCCTGCTTAATTATGGTGGTGATTATTTATTCAATTCAAATAATAGCTTACTTTTTTTCCACTTCTTTTCAAAGGCACGTCTCGCTAGCTTGTTAGCTAAAGAGCCACGGAGTGAGACCGGATGTTATTTTTGGTAACTTCCGCCCCGACCCATATAACGCGCATGCGCGCAGGCGTCGCCCACTGCATTACAGTTTATAATCCGAATTTTCGGAACAACAAAAAAAAACATAACAATTAGGCGAGACTGTTTCCATCCTGAAAAACTAGAGTTGTGACCTCCTTCTGGTGATTATTTTTTTAATTCGATGAATATCTTTCTTTTTTTCCACTTCTTTTCAAAGGCATGTCTTGCTAGCTTGTTAGCTAAAGAGCCACGGCGTGAGACCGGATGTTATTGTGGTAACTTCCGCCCTGACCCACATCCCGCGCATGCGCGCAGGTATCGCCCACTACCCGTACATTACAGCTTACAAACCCAAAACAAAAACGTAACAATTAGCCGAGACAATTTTCTAACCCCCCCAAAAAATAGCGTTATGAACTCTCCCTGCTTCATTATGGCGCAGACTGGCAGGGATTATTTCTTTCCGAAGGTCAGTAAATGATGTGTATATTTGTAAACAATCTGAAATGGGAAAGGGGTAGGATTAAATAAGATTTGCTTCTTCCATCTCCTTTTTCGGACATAATGTAAAGTGAATGATATGACATGGTGTGATATGTTATGCTGTAAGTGTATTCATGTCTGAATTAAACTAAAGAAAGAAATAAAGAAAGCGAAAGGCTTGTCTCGCTAGCTGAGTGAGTCCGGTTGTTATTTGCTAACTTCCGCCCTGACCCACATACGCGCATGCGTGCAGGCATCGCTCTCAGACCATACAGGAGTAGAGGTTATCAAAAAATAGCGAATTTTCTCAAAACAAAAACGAAAAAATTAGCTGAGACAGTTTATATCCCCAAAAAAGACTACTGAACCGAGGTATAGCACTGAATTTATTTTGTCAGCTTGTATCTTAATGACTGTAAATCAAAGTGTCTTGACCTACACTGGATGGATTTGATCAGGGGTGTCCAAAGTGCGGCCGGGGGCCATTTGTGGCCCGCAGCAAAATTGACAGTATTGCAAAAATAAAAATAAAAACATTTAAAAATAAGTGGAATGAGGTGAAATCTAATGAGAAAAAGTCGCAATGTTGACACAAAGCTGCCATGTAGGCAGTTTTTTTGTTCCTTTTGTCTTTTTTTTTTTTTTTTCCATTGCTCCAAAAAAATAAAATAATTAAATATTACTTAAAAAAATATCACTTTAAAATGTTTTATGTGGAAACATTTTTGCATATGTTGTGTGGTTGCCATATAAAAAGTTTTGACAAAAGAGAATAAAACAAACAAAATAATAGTTCAAACTTAAAATCGACAAATATATCAGAAGTTGATCTTGAAATTTAAGTGTTAAAAGTAAAAAAAAAAAACTAATAAAAATGTATCACTTTATGTGAGGGGAACCTTTCCGATCTCAAATATATTTAGAAGGATTTTATTTAACTTTTCACTGTGATTACTCAAAAATATGAAATAATTAAAATCAATGGTGTCTTGCATTATTGATCTTAGAGGGCTTTGATTGCTAAATACAGTAACTCTTCTGAAGGAATCAATAAAGTACTATCTATCTATGTAAATACTGCATATTTCAGTTTTAGAGTAGAATAGAATAGAATGGACTTTATTTTCATTATATTTGCATATGGACGCAGTCGCGCAGTGGCCGTCCGCAACCCGAGGGTCCCTGGTTCAATCCCCACCTAGTACCAACCTCGTAACATCCGTTGTGTCCTGAGCAAGACACTTCACCCTTGCTCCTGATGGGTGCTGGTTAGCGCCTTGCATGGCAGCTCCCTCCATCAGTGTGTGAATGTGTGTGTGAATGGGTAAATATGGAAGTAGTGTCAAAGCGCTTTGAGTACCTTAAAGGTAGAAAAACACTATACAAGTACAGCCCATTGATCATTTATATAACGAGATTAAAGACTCCAACTTAAGGTGCGGTAGTGAGAACAAATATGGGGTGAAATAAATAACACAAGAGGTAATAAAGGAAAAAACTAACAATTTAAATAAACAGACTACTATCCAATACAAATAATAAGCAATCCTGTACAATATACAAAACACTATAGAATTAAAATACTGTACAATATACAGAACACGACAAGAGTACCGAAGTAATAAATAACAATCAGTGTCGGACGTATTGCACTCGAAGGGTAGTATTACACAGTAGGGTTGATAGGGTATGATATTGTATAGGGGTGAATTATTATTATTATTATAAGTTAGAGTTAGATATTACTATAAAAAACAAAGTTGTCTTTAACAGAAAAGGCATACACCCTTATTTGTTTTACTTTATATCAACCTCAAGTTGATATAGAGATTTACTGCAGCATTAAATAAAAAATAATAATAATAATTTGACTTATTTTTAACATTTTAGTGACTGAGACCCTCTATGCTCCACTGGATCCCTAAGGATTAAAATCATAATTCGTATATATATATATATATATATATGTATTGTATGTATATATATATATATATATATATATATATATATATTGTATATATGTGTGTGTTGTGTATATATGTGTGTACATATGTATATATGTAAGTGTGGTAAATTTAAATGTATTATATATAATATATAGCATTTACCAACCACTGAATTGAATTATATTATATATATTATTGTATTATATATTGTATATATATATATTATATATGTACAGGAGTGGGACCTAATAAGTTTACTTCTTCCCACTCCCTTTTGAGCCAATCTTGACATCTACAAAAGATTAGTCACATGTAATGTTTTCAATATAGGTGTAAAAATAATGTGTATATATATATATATATATATATATATATATATATATATATATATCTTTTGTATTTCATGTCATTCTTTTGTTTTGTTTACATGGTTCAAAATAAACCATTCATTCATAAAAATGAAAAATATCACAATGGCCCCCGCATGCTGTTGTAGATGATGATACATATGTAAAAACAAAAACAAAAAAAGCATACATGATGTTAGTGCACTGGTCGACAAAAATTATCAAACTACATAAATAACATCCTGTAATTTGTTTTTATTTCATTTTTTTTTTTTTTATCTTGATGGATGCAAAATTAACACCAAGGAGTTGACTGCTGAAACTTATCACATAATTTATTCAGAAAGTATAGATAACAACAAATAAAGATAGAATACTATCAACCGCAACATATAAATGTAAAAAAAATATGTGTTTTTTTTCAGAATGTGCTTGTTCTATTTACAAACAAAGAAAACAATCCGAAGTTGTCTTTATTTTTAAGTTATCGTGCCGTGATTTTACTTCGGAGTAGGTTTTTCTGCATGTGGCCCTCTATCTAAAATGAGTTTGACACCCCTTGCAGTACAGGTTATCAAAAAAATTGGCCCGCCGTGTATTTTCATTTGGCCCTTGAGACAATATCAAATTAACATTAGAGCTGGCCCGCCGGTGTTATACAGCTGCGGTGTCGCTGTAACACCGCATTCACCGCTTATACTCATACTTAATAAACCCCCCCCCGGTTTTCCAAGGAGACTCCCAAATTTCAGTGCCCCACACGAAAATCACAAGGGGCAACCATTCTCCCAAATTTCTCCCGATTCCCACCTGGACAACAGTATTGGGGGCGTGCCTTAAAGGCACGGCCTCAAGCGTCCTCTAAAACCTTTCGTCACGTCCGCTTTTCCTACGTAGAAACAGCGTGCCGGCCCAGTCACATGATATATGTGGCTTTTAAACACACACACACGCTAATGCAATGCAAGCTTGGTCAACAGCCATACAGGTCACACTGAGGGTGGCCGTACAAACAACTTTAAGACTGTTACAAATATACGCCAAACTGTGAACCAACACTAAACGAGAATGACAAGCAAATTTCGGCAGAACATCCGCACTGTAACACAACATAAACACAACAGAAAAAATACACAGAGCCCCTTGCAGCACTAACTCTTCCTGGACGCCACAATATAAAAATGTATTATTATCCTGTGGGAAAAGTTTATTTTGATATTTACCTGAGAAGGCTTCAAATAGAAAAGAGGCATTCAATTTCTATTTAAATTGGATTCGATATGCCATTGCTATTTTTAAATTACTAGTATTATTTGAAACTGGATTTTGCATGTCACTATAAAGTTATATAAGTCTCGCTTGTTCAATATTCAATGCAAAACTTGTTTGGGTCCCTATTAAAAGGTTAATTTGTTCAACCTTGGCCCGCGGCTTTGTTCAGTTTAAAATCTTGGCCCACTATTTGAGTTTGACACCCCTGCTGTAAATCAGTGTCTTGACCTACACTGGATGGATTTGACGGTGTAAAAATATTAATGCTCTTAAAAGCTTTTACTTCACCGAACCAAAGTCTACAAAAACAACAACTTTTCTTTGACTTCGAAGTACATTTTCCCCAACTTGTATTTTGTAGCACACAGCGGCGGCGTGGGTGCGTGTTGATCACGTGACGGCGCTCAGCCTGTAGCGTGTGTGCAAATTACTCCGTAATGCAACATAACATTACCGTTAAGGTGATTGATTGGAGTCTTTGTTCGATTTGGAAGGGAATGATGTTCGAGGCCAGTGAAGGAATGGAGGCCCGGCCAGGCTGGGCCCTGAGAAAGCTCAACAGCATCACCATGTGGGCGCCCGAGGTACTGACACTGCACTCACTTGAGAAAGTATCTCATCTCTTTTGAGTTTCTCACTTAGCCATTCATCCTTTTCTTTAATTAAAATTCCGCACTAATAAAAAAAAAAAAAAGCCTTCCATCTCGCCTCACCTTCCGAGACGTACAGTAGCGCTCACGAAGACGATCCGGGAGCGCCCGGGCAAAAAAAACAAGAGCGTTTGAAGACCTCCCTGACATTTTGACTCTCTCAGAAGATGACTTTGCCTTCTACTATATAGCCTGCGGGAACATAGTAAGACCCACACTCGGCTTCCATTGATATGCAGCGGCGCAATCCTCCGGGGGAAATTATCATTCTGTTGGTAATGGGAGCCACAACAAGCACCTGCGAAATGACTTTATTACACACCGGGCTTCAATAAAAACTTTCCGATGACCCATAGACGCGCACGCTAACGGCGTTAAAGTAGCTCATCCGAGGCATTTGGTCTTATGTGGAAGAGCCAAAATGTCCCCACAATGTCACGGCGTCCCCCACGATAAAAAAAAAATGGAAGGTCAAGAGCAAGAACGTACAACCAGTAGGGTTGGGAATTAACGGGAATACAGTGGGGCAAAAAAGTATTTAGTCAGCCGGCGATTGTGCAAGTTCTCCCACTTCAAATGATGACAGAGGTCTGTAATTTTCATCATAAGTACACTTCAACTGTGAGAGACTGAATGTGAAAAAAAATCTAGGAATTTTAAAGAATTTATTTGTAAATTAAGGTGGAAAATAAGTATTTGGTCAACCATTCAAAGCTCTAAACGATGGAAGGAGGTTTTGGCTCAAAATCTCATTCATTCTTTCCTTAACACGGATCAATCGTCCTGTCCCCTTAGCAGAAAAACAGCCCCAAAGCATGATGTTTCCACCCCCATGCTTCACAGTAGGTTTGGTGTTCTTGGGATGCAACTCAGTATTCTTCTTCCTCCAAACACGAGGAGTTGAGTTTATACCAAAAAGTTATATTTTGGTTTCATCTGACCACATGACATTCTCCCAATCCTCTGCTGTATCATCCATGTATCCGGATGCAATGGACGTCGAGTGGGTCTAGCATAATATTGTGAAAGTCCAGTCCATACTGGGTCTAACATAATAGTGAGTGTCCATTCCATAGTGGATGTAACATAATATTGTGAAAGTCCAGTCCATAGTGGGTCCAACATAATAGTGAGAGTCCAGTCCATAGTGGATCTAACATAATAGTGTGAGAGTCCAGTCCATAGTGGATCTAACATAATAGTGTTAGAGTGCAGTCCATAGTGGATTTAACATAATAGTGTGAGAGTCCAGTCCATAGTGGATCTAACTTAATAGAGAGAGTCCAGTCCGTACTGGATCAAACATAATAGTTAGAGTCCAGTCCATAGTGGATATAACATACTAGTGAGAGTCCAAGCCATAGTGGATCTAACATAATAGTGAGAGTCCAGTCCATAGTGGATCTTAAATAATAGTGAGAGTCCAGGCCATAGTGGATTTAACATAATAGTGAGAGTCCAGTCCATAGTGGATCTAACATAATAATGAGAGTCCAGTCCATGGTGGATCTAACATTATAGTGTGAGAGTCCAATCCATAGTGGATCCAACGTAATAGTGAGAGTCCAGTCCATAGTGGCTCTAACATAACAGTGTGAGAGTCCAGTCCATAGTGGAGCTAACATAATAGTGAGAGTCCAGTCCATAGTGGATCTAACATAATAGTGAGAGTCCAGTCCATAGTGGATCTAACATAATAGTGTGAGAGTCCAGTCCATAGTGGAGCTAACTTAATAGAGAGAGTCCAGTCCGTAGTGGATCAAACATAATAGTTAGAGTCCAGTCCATAGTGGATCCAACTTAATAGAGAGAGTCCAGTCCGTAGTGGATCAAACATAATAGTTAGAGTCCAGTCCATAGTGGATCCAACATAATAGTGAGAGTCCAGTCGAAAGGGAATCTAACATAATAGTGTGATAGTCCAGTCCATAGTGGATCTAACATAATAGTGTTAGAGTGCAGTCCATAGTGGATTTAACATAATAGTGTGAGAGTCCAGTCCATAGTGGATCTAACATAATAGTGTTAGAGTGCAGTCCATAGTGGATTGAACATAATAGTGTGAGAGTCCAGTCCATAGTGGATCTTAAATAATAGTGAGAGTCCAAGCCATAGTGGATCTAACATAATAGTGAGAGTCCAGTCCATAGTGGATCTTAAATAATAGTGAGAGTCCAGGCCATAGTGGATTTAACATAATAGTGAGAGTCCAGTCCATAGTGGATCTAACATAATAATGAGAGTCCAGTCCATGGTGGATCTAACATTATAGTGTGAGAGTAAATGGGTTGTACTTGTATAGCGCTTTTCTACCTTCAAGGTACTCAAAGCGCTTTGACACTACTTCCACATTTACCCATTCACACACACATTCACACACTGATGGAGGGAGCTGCCATGCAAGGCGCCAACCAGCACCCATCAGGAGCAAGGGTGAAGTGTCTTGCTCAGGACACAACGGACGTGATGAGGTTGGTACTAGGTGGGATTTGAACCCGGGACCCTCGGGTTGCACACAGCCACTCTCCCACTGCGCCACGCCGTCCCAGTCCAATCCATAGTGGATCCAACGTAATAGTGAAAGTCCAGTCCATAGTGGCTCTAACATAACAGTGTGAGAGTCCAGTCCATAGTGGAGCTAACATAATAGTGAGAGTCCAGTCCATAGTGGATCTAACATAATAGTGAGAGTCCAGTCCATAGTGGATCTAACATAATAGTGTGAGAGTCCAGTCCATAGTGGAGCTAACTTAATAGAGAGAGTCCAGTCCGTAGTGGATCAAACATAATAGTTAGAGTCCAGTCCATAGTGGATCTAACTTAATAGAGAGAGTCCAGTCCGTAGTGGATCAAACATAATAGTTAGAGTCCAGTCCATAGTGGATCCAACATAATAGTGAGAGTCCAGTCGAAAGGGAATCTAACATAATAGTGTGATAGTCCAGTCCATAGTGGATCTTATATAATGGTGTGAGAGTCCAGGCCATAGTGGATCTAACATGATAGTGTGATAGTCCAGTCCATAGTGGATCTTACATAATGGTGTGAGAGTCCAGTCCATAGTGGATCTAACATAATAGTGTGAGAGTCAGGTCCATAGTGTATCTAACATAATATTGTGGGAGTTCAGTCCATAGTGGATCCAACATAACAGTGACAGTCCAGTCCATAGTGGATCCAACATAATTGTGAGAGTCCAGTCCATACAGGATCTAACATGATAGTGTGAGAGTCCAGTCCATAGTGGATCTTACATAATGGTGTGAGAGTCCAATCCTTAGTGGATCTAACATAATAGTGCGAGAGTCCAGTCCATAGTGGATCTAACATAATAGTGTGAGAGTCCAGTCCATAGTGGATCTAACATAATAGTGAGAGTCCAGTCCATAGTGGATCTAACATAATAGTGAGAGTCCAGTCCATAGTGGATCTAACATAATAGTGCGGGAGTCCAGTCCATAGTGGATCTACCATAATAGTATGAGAGTCCAGTCCATAGTGGATCTAACATAATAGTGTGAGAGTCCAGTCCATAGTGGATCTAACATAATAGTGAGAGAGTCCAGTCCATAGTGGATCTAACTTAATAGAGAGAGTCCAGTCTGTAGTGGATCAAACATAATAGTTAGAGTCCAGTCCATAGTGGATCTAACATAATAGTGAGAGTCCAGTCGAAAGTGGATCTGACATAATAGTGTGATAGTCCAGTCCATAGTGGATCTTACATAATGGTGTGAGAGTCCAGTCCATAGTGGATCTAACATGTTAGTGTGAGAGTCCAGTCCATAGTGGATCTTACATAATAGTGTGAGAGTCAGGTCCATAGTGGATCTAACATAATAGTGTGAGAGTCCAGTCCATAGTGGATCTAACATAATAGTGTGAGAGTCCAGTCCATAGTGGATCTAACATAATAGTGTGAGAGTCCAGTCCAGAGTGGATCTAACTTAATAGAGAGAGTCCAGTCCGTACTGGATCAAACATAATAGTTAGAGTCCAGTCCATAGTGGATAAAACATACTAGTGAGAGTCCAGTCGAAAGTGGATCTAACATAATAGTGTGATAGTCCAGTCCATAGTGGATCTTACATAATGGTGTGAGAGTCCAGTCCATAGTGGATCTAACATGATAGTGTGAGAGCAAATTTAGAGAAAATGTGTTTCTGGGGGCCGGTATATCTATTTTTAGGAACATTAACCTCACAATAATGTCGAGTTGAATGCTAAAAACGTTATGAGAGACCGCCTTAAACAACAGAATGGAATTTTACCTTTTTTTTTTTTTTACTGATTGACACACCCAGAATGTACATGAAAATAAAGAATGTGGTATTTACAATATTAACTATGATGGATAAAACACTGAATATTGACAACATATGAACATCACCCCCCCTCTCCATCCACATATTCTACACAATCAGTAAAATCTTTGCAGGAATCAATTTTTAGGGACCGAATGTCCCTTTGGGACAGAGGACCCTATTGTATTTCTAAGGTTTTATGATTATTATACCGCCGCCTCTTTGAGCTGTAATTTGACCCCCTTAACATGCTTCAAAACTCACCATATTTGACACACACATCAAGACTGACGAAATTTGCCATCTAATAAACAAACCAAAACCCAAAACTTTAAATTGCGCTCTAGCAGCCCCTAGGAAAAAACACAGACAAAACTGCTTGTAACTTCCCATAAGAATGTCGTAGAGACATGAAATTAAAACCTCTATGTAGGTCTCACTTAGACCTAGATTTCATACCTTGACATCCTTCAGCAAAAATCAACAGTACGTTGTCAAAAACCCCTTCAAAACAAAAAATTCCTAAAAAATTTCATTTTTGCCTCTTTGAGCTGTAATTTGACCCTCTTAAAATGCTTCAAAACTCACCAAATTGAACACACACATCAGGACTGGTGAAAATTACGATCTAATTAAAAAAAAAAAAAAAAACTAAATTGCGCTCTAGCGCCCCCTAGCAATAAAACACAGACAAAACTACTCTTGGGAAGAAAACACAGACAAAATTGCTTGTAAAATCCTCTACTGTATGTAGGTCTCACTTAGACCTAAATTTAATTAAAATTGTGTTAATACGCACATACACACCAGCAGCCAGTAGGAGCTTTTTAACTTTTTTTTCTTTTATCATCGTTTTATATCAAATATATTGCGAGAATGGATTGTGAATTGTATCGTCACCCCAAGAATCCGAATACAATTGAACTGTGATATGATGCTGCCATCTAGTGGAATAATTTTTTCAAAACAAACAAGTAGGTCGCCTACGGCCACACTGCTTCAAATATTGCGGCTTCACCACATTGCCGACTTTTTAGGATATTTATTTCTTTTTTTCAAGCCTATTTTACAATTTCTTGGGCATCAATTAAGCTTTTTTAAGCATAAATTGGTCGGATGAGCTAAACATACGTCAATACTACAATAGTATCGACCACTAGAGGATACCAAACCAATCAGAGCATGCTGTTCAGTATCGTGGCCCCTGATTGGCTCAGCCTCAGGCAGCATTCCAATATTGGACTCAAAGACTGGAAAGGTGACTAAAGGGTGTTATTTCATGTCTTGAGGGCGCTCGTTATATTGAAATATGTATTTATAAGTTTGAAAAAAGCTGGCACAATTGGCAAAACTGACTGAGAAAGTTGAGGAATGCTCATCAAACACTTATTTGGAACATCCCACAGGTGAACAGGCTGATTGGGAACAGGTAGGTACCATGATTGGGTATGAAAGCAGCTTCCGCGAAATGCTGAGTCACTTTGTCAACAAATGCGTGAGCAAATTGTCCGACAGTTAAAGAACAAAATTTCTCAACGAGATATTGCAAAGAATTTAGGGTTTTCACCATGCACGGTTCGTGACATCATCCAAAAGGTTCAGATAATCTTCAGAAATCACTGCCAAAAGCCATGATATCATAGACCTTCGATTCCTCAGGCACTACTGCGTCAAAAAGCGACATCAGTGTGTAAAGGATATCACAACATGGGCTCAGGAACACTTCAGAAAACCACTGTCAGTTGCAACAGTTGGTCGCTAAAACTGTAAGTGCAAGTTAAAACTCTACTATGCAGCCATTTATCAACAACACCCAGAAATCAAAGAATGCATTGATGGAAAAGTGGAAAGTGGAGAAGTGTCCTGTGGTCTGAGGAGTCCACATTCCAAATTTTTGGGGTGAAACTGTGGACGCCGTGTCCTCCGGACCAAAGAGGAAAAGAACCATCCGGACTGTTATAGGCGCAAAGTTCAAAAGCCAGCATTTGTGATGGTATTGGGGGTGTATTAGTGCCCAAGGCATGGGTAACTTACACAACTGTGAAGGCACCATTGCTGCTGAAAGGTACATACAGGTTTTGGAGCAACGTTATCATGGACGCCCCTGCTTATTTCAGCAAAACGATGTATTACAACAGTGTGGCTTTGTAATAAAAGCCTGCCTGTGGTTCAGACCCGTCTCCCATTGAAAATGTGTGGCGCATTATGAATCCTAAAATACCAAAGTTTCAAAAATGGGTCTCCTCAGTTCCCAAACCTTTACTGGGTGTTGTTAAAAGGAAAGGCCATGCAACACAGTGGTAAAAATGCCCCTGTGACAACTTTTTCACAATGCGTTTCTGCCATCAAATTCCAAGTTCATGATTATTTGCAAAAAAACGAGAGTTTTCTGACCGAGTTCGGCGGTTGTGTCTGATTGAAAAGTTGAATCGTAGGCGTGTGAACATTAATTAATCCGCCTGTGTCGGAACACACACACAAAAAAAATGAAAGAAACATCGTCCTGCGTGACGGAATTCCCTCCCGAGCGAGGACACTCGACAATGGCCCGTTCTCGGCTTCCCGTCCCGTCCTTCACCAGCGGACCTGACCTCCGGGCAGGGAACAATGGGGCAGCGGGGCATGCCGCTGCCACTACGGAAGCTATGTTGCTTTATTTAAGGGCGACATCCTTGCCCGCCCATTGTCTTCCACGACATTATTCCACGGCCTTTGATGAAAAAGGTCGGCGCTCGATTGGAAAACAGACATTAAAATGCGGCGGCGGGTACTACACGCCGGTGTGTTTTGGGTCGGGGGGTTGGAGGGGGGGCTGGTTAATCAAAAGTTAATTATATAATTTTCATGCAGATGAGGGGAAACATTGCAAATGAATCCCAGCCCTACAATCATTACAGGGAAATAAATAAAGAAAGGGGCCTAAAAACGCTATAAAATGTTCAGGGACCAGGAGGCTGTAAACAATATGAAGTGTAATCTGAGGTAAACAAAGTCAATATTCACCGGGGGGAGGTGGGCGGAAGGAGAAAGTGAGGTTAAATCAAATTTGGAAACAACAAGATAGCAGCAGGTTTTTTTGTCGTCGGGGCAATTAAAGGGGACGCCTGATGAAAGGAACGCACGGGGCCCTTATCTGTAAGCAGGGAGCCACCGCGCTCGCCGCACAAAGGCCGAAAAAAATGTTTGCGGAATGCCCCGGACGTCGGTAACTTTGTCAAAAGACGCCGTCCCAAACCCGGGGGTGTAGGGGGGAAGCGTTTAGCAGCATGAATAGCCGAGATTGAGCATAAGGCGCATTGTTCTGTTGCGGTTTGGTGCACGTAACGCTCACCTTGTCCCCAGCCGCCCGGCACTGCATCGGCGTGCATTACCAGGAGCGCTTGCTCCCGACAGGGGCCGGGGGGGCCCCCCTCGCGCACCAGGCGATTAGCGTCTGCGGGGGGCTCCGCCGCAAAAATGAGTTCTCTTTAAAAACGTGTGCCCCCTGCTGATACGGTTCCTCTCCCGATATGATATTCCAAGTTTTAGTAATGAAGCCGGCAATTTTGCTCGACGGAGGAGAGACGGAGACTCAGGCGGTGGCGAGGGGGAGGGGGGGTGGTTTGGCTTAGCCACGAGTTACGTCGGAAATCGGAAGAGGTCTCCAGAGGACTTTGGCACTCGGAAATGGTACGATAAAAACGGCCAGCGGGAGGAGTCGTCACAGAAAAAGACAACGTTGAATATATTTGATCGGAATTGCAAAGTAGTCGGTGTTTGCGTACGACTGATTTGTGCGCGCGAAATGTAGTCTTGTGGTTATTTTTCCCCACTATAAAGCGCACTTAAAATTCTTTCTTTTTCTCAAAACTCGACAGTGCGCCTCAGAACGGAGTAATTTTGGCTGTGCTTACCGACCTCGAAGCTATTTGATTTGGTAAATGGTGAAATGATAAGTTTGGAATGAATTATAAACAGCGTCATTTGGCTGTAAAATTGTTATAACTACACCTCCGCATAACATTGTATATACTTACTAACATGTATAAATAGTACCATTTGTCTATTAAATTGTTATAAGTACACCTCCGCATAACATTGTATACTTACTAACATGTATAAATAGTACCATTTGTCTATTAAATTGTTATAAGTACACCTCCGCATAACATTGTATACTTACTAACATTTATAAATAGTACCATTTGTCTATTAAATTGTTATAAGTATACCTCCGAAATAACATTGTATACTTACTAACATCTATAAATGGTATCCATCCATCCATTTTCGACATCATTTGTCTATAAAATTGTTTCAAGTACACCTCTGCATAACATTGTATACTTACCAATATTTATAACTAGTATTGTTTGTCTATACAATTGTTATAGGTACACCTTTGCATAACATTCTATACTTATTAACCTTTATAAATAGTATAATTTGTCTATACATTTTTTATTAGTACACCTCCGCAAAACATTGTATGCTTACTAAAATTTATAAATAGTAAAATTTGTGTATACAATTGTTATAAGTACACCTCTGCATAACATACTAAACTTACTAATGTTAATAAATCGTATCATTTGTGTTTACAATTGTTAAAATTACACCTCTCCATAACATTGTATACTTATTAACATTTATTAATAGTGCCATTTGTCTATAAAATTGTTTTAAGTACACCTCTGCATAACATCGTATACTTAGTAACATTTATAAATAATATAATTTGTTTGTAACATTGTTATAAGTCCACCCCTGCATAGCATTCTATACTTAACATTTATAAATAGTATCATTTGTCTATAAAATTATTTTAAATACACCTCTGCATAACATTGTATAATTACTAACATTTGTAAAAAATATATCATTTGTCTATAAAATAGTCATAAGTACACCTCCGCATAACTTAATTCGTCAATTGTCGGGCAAAAGTGTTGCTACAAAAAGTAGCATTACTGCGAATAAAGTCACTTGCGAGAGAATGAAGAGTGCTTACTCCGCGTGTCAACGTATCCGTCCGGTGCCGCACGGCCACACCGTCAAAATTGCAGAGGGAAACATTTCCACATCAACACCGTATGAAAAAAAATAGTCAACAACAGAAGGAGATAACGTCCGCAGGAACCTACCCCATACCACTATTTGATTTCGAATTTAGAGAAAAAAATGTGTCTTGGGGTCGGTACTTATATTTTTAGGAACACTAACCTCACAATAATGTCTGATTGAATGCTAAAAACGTTATGACAGACCGCCTTAAAAAATAGAATGGAATTAAAAAAATGTTTTATTGAATGTGACACCCAGAATGTACATAAAAATAAAGGATATGGGATTTACAATATTAACTATGAAGGATAAAACACTGAATATTGACAACATATGAACGTCACCCCCTCTCTCCATCCAAATATTTTACAATCAAGCGAAACGCAACAAACAACAAAATATGAACGCCAAGGGTAAAAAAAAACAAAAAAACACCTACAATCTGATAAATCACCAAGAAAAAAATGTGTCTTGGGGCCGGTATTTCTATTTTTAGGAACACTAACCTCACAATAATGTCTGATTGAATGCTAAAAACGTTATGACAGACCGCCTTAAAAAATAGAATGGAATTAAAAAAATGTTTTATTGAATGAGACACCCAGAATGTACATGAAAATAAAGAATGTGGGATTTACAATATTAACTATGAAGGATAAAACACTGAATATTGACAACATATTAACGTCACCCCCCCTCTCCATCCAAATATTTTACAATCAAGCGAAACGCAACAAACAACAAAATATGAACGCAAAGGGTAAAAAACCCCCCAAAAAAACCACCTACAATCTGATAAATCACTAAGAAAAACATGTGTCTTGGGGCCGGTACTTATATTTTTAGGAACACTAACCTCACAATAATGTCTGATTGAATGCTAAAAACGTTATGACAGACCGCCTTAAAAAATAGAATGGAATTAAAAAAATGTTTTATTGAATGAGACACCCAGAATGTACATGAAAATAAAGAATGTGGGATTTACAATATTAACTATGAAGGATAAAACACTGAATATTGACATATATGAACGTCACCCCCCCTCTCCCTCCAAATATTTTACAATCAAGCGAAACGCAACAAACAACAAAATATGAACGCAAAGGGTAAAAAAAAAACAAAAAAAAAAACACCTACAATCTGATAAATCACTAAGAAAAAAATGTGTCTTGGGGCCGGTACTTATATTTTTAGGAACACTACCCTCACAATAATGTCTGATTGAATGCTAAAAACGTTATGACAGACTGCCTTAAAAAATAGAATGGAATTAAAAAATGTTTTATTGAATTAGACACCCAGAATGTACATGAAAATAAAGAATGTGGGATTTACAATATTAACTATGAAGGATAAAACACTGAATATTGACATATATGAACGTCACCCTCCCTCTCCATCCAAATATTTTACAATCAAGCGAAACGCAACAAACAACAAAATATGAACGCAAAGGGTAAAAAAAACAAACAAAAAAAACACCTACAATCTGATAAATCACTAAGAAAAAAATGTGTCTTGGGGCCGGTACTTCTATTTTTAGGAACACTAACCTCACAATGTCTGATTGAATGCTAAAAACGTTATGACAGACCGCCTTAAAAAATAGAATGGAATTAAAAAAATGTTTTATTGAATGAGACACCCAGAATGTACATGAAAATAAAGAATGTGGGATTTACAATATTAACTATGAAGGATAAAACACTGAATATTGACAACATATTAACGTCACCCCCCTCTCCATCCAAATATTTTACAATCAAGCGAAACGCAACAAACAACAAAATATGAACGCAAAGGGTAAAAAAACAACAAAAAAAAACACCTACAATCTGATACATCACTAAGAAACAAATGTGTCTTGAGGCCGGTACTTATATTTTTAGGAACACTAACCTCACAATAATGTCTGATTGAATGCTAAAAACGTTATGACAGACCGCCTTAAAAAATAGAATGGAATTAAAAAAATGTTTTATTGAATGAGACACCCAGAATGTACATGAAAATAAAGAATGTGGGATTTACAATATTAACTATGAAGGATAAAACACTGAATATTGACATATATGAACGTCACCCCCCCTCTCCATCCAAATATTTTACAATCAAGCGAAACGCAACGAACAACAAAATATGAACGCCAAGGGTAAAAAAACAAACAAAAAAACACCTACAATCTGATAAATCACTAAGAAAAAAATGTGTCTTGGGGCCGGTACTTATATTTTTCAGGAACACTAACCTCACAATAATGTCTGATTGAATGCTAAAAACGTTATGACAGACCAGACCGCTTTAAAAAATAGAATGGAATTAAAAAATTTTTTTATTGAATGAGACACCCAGAATGTACATGAAAATAAAGAATGTGGGATTTACAATATTAACTATGAAGGATAAAACACTGAATATTGACATATATGAACGTCACCCCCCCTCTCCATCCGAATATTTTACAATCAAGCGAAACGCAACAAACAACAAAATATGAACGCCAAGGGTGAAAAAAAAAACAAAAAAACACCTACAATCTGATAAATCACTAAGAAAAAAATGTGTCTTGGGGCCGGTACTTCTATTTTTAGGAACACTAACCTCACAATAATGTCTGATTGAATGCTAAAAACGTTATGACAGAACGCCTTAAAAAACAGAACGGAATTAAAAGAATGTTTTATTAAATGTGACACCCAGAATGTACATAAAAATAAAGGATGTGGGATTTACAATATTAACTATGAAGGATAAAACACTGAATATTGACAACATATGAACGTCACCCCCTCTCTCCATCCAAATATTTTACAATCAAGCGAAACGCAACAACATTGCAACAAACAACAAAATATGAACACAAAGGGTAAAAACAAAACAAAAAAACACCTACAATCTGATAAAGCGCTAAGCTTTAGAACTTTGTTTTAAAAATCTCCTTCCGCGTCTGTCCCTGACACCTGCATTTTCAGGCAATTATATATCGCCCATCCCGAACTCAACAACAACACATTATTTGCAGACTATAATTACCGGTACACCCGACTGTATCCCATGTCGCGGCACAGTGGTTGAAAAACACTGCTTCAATCTGTCAGGCTACAGCTTCGTCATGCTTGTCGTCAGAAAAGGCAATTTTATCCACTTAAGAGGTGGGAATTGATTTTACTATTAGGGACCGAATGTCCCTTTGGGACAGAGGACCCTATTGTATTTCTAAGGTTTTATTGTTATTATACCGCCGCCTCTTTGAGCTGTAATATGACCCCCTTAACATGCTTCAAAACTCACCAAATTTAACACACACATCAGGACTGGCGAAAATTGCCATTTAATCAAAAAAACCAAAACCGAAAACTCAAAATTGCGCTCTAGCGCCCCCAAGGAAAAAATATATACAAAACTGCTTGTAACTTCCGTTAAGAATGTCGTAGAGACATGAAACAAAAACCTCTATGTAGGTCTGACTTAGACCTAGAGTTCATACACTGACACCCTTCAGCAAAAATCAACAGACAGTTGGCAAAAATCCCTTCAAAACAAAAGTTTCCTAAAAAAATTCATTTTTGCCTCTTTGCGGTGTAATTTCAACCCCTTAAAATGCTTCAAAACTCAAACTGGACACAAACATCAGCACTGGTGAAAATTGCGATATAATAAAAAAAAACAAACACAAAAATCTAATTTGTGCTCTAGCTCCCCCTAAGAATAAAACACTGACAAAACTGCTCTTGGGAAGAAAACACAGACAAAACTGCTTGTAGCTTCCGATAGGAATGTCGTAGAGACATGAAACAAAAACCTCTAGGTAAGTCTCACTTAGACCTACATTTCATTAATTGACATCCTTCAGCAAAAATCAACAGTAAGTTGGCAATTACCCCTTCAAAACAAAAGTTTTGTAAAAACCTGTCACCTATTTTCAAACATTATTTCCTCTGAGCGCCTTTTTTGTGTTGGCTTCAAACTCGCACAGGAAAGAGATTGAACCCTTCTGATTAAAAGTTGCACGAACAGTTTTTCTAACTGCTCCGGTTTTGATTTTACGAGCCTTCAAAGAACTGCTGCGCCGATGCTGCTGCCGTCTCAAGATGGCCGTTTAAAAGCAGGACGCACCAGCGTGATCACACAATGCAGAGAAGGTAGGTACTGTGCAGGTAAAGATATGTTGACTGGGTGAAAGAAGTAGGCACCGGTTTGACTCCAGGATACAGAGAAGGTAGGTCATGTGCAGGTAAAGATATGTTGTCTGGGTGATGACAGGAAGCACCAGTATGTATGGGTGAAAGAAAGAAGCACCAGTGTGAACCCAGGATGCAGGGAAGGTAGGTAATGAGCAGGTTGAGATATGTTGAATGGGTAAAGGCAGGAAACACCAGCAAAAGTCGGTCCCGTCCATCGCTGCTTGCAGCTTTTATTTATTTATTTTTACACAGGTGATGAAGGTTTGACGACGGCGAGGCTTCCAATTGACTCAACACGGTGAGTTGATGAGAAACTTTATTACAATTTTCACATGGACTGAAAGGCTACAGACAAGTCTATAAATGACATCGGTGCAATAAATGTGTTAATTCGCGGGGAGGCCCTCGGGGGGGGAGGGATCCATCACGGCTGTCGATAATCATGTAAATTCTTATTCCCCCTTCAGCGCCTCACTTATAAGCGAACCTTTTCTTTCGCTCAAAATGACTGGAGTCTTCGTCAATCTGCAGAGACGGGAATGAATGAGATCCCTTTTAATATTTCATCCATTCGCGGTGCGTCCGTCAATGTTGAAGAAAAGTTAAAAAAAAAAAGCTGAAATGCTTTATTTAACGATGCAAAAAGACAGGGTAACATGAAATTGGAGGGGGGGAAAATACAACAAAATGGGTAATTGAGCAGTTTGTGTATTGCCGCAGCTGCCGCGGAACACGGCGGCTGCGCCGTACATGAATATTGCACAATTGAGGGAGACGTCGGCCATGAATTATGCACGGCAAACACTTACGACATTGTACGGTCGACGTCTCTCATGGGTTCGGGCACTCGCCTCTTCTGGAAGGGACACCACACCCCCTGTACCCATCATCTAATGGCAGGGGAGGGTAAGAAAACAAGTTGAAAACAAACAAAAAAAAACATTACGTAGACTTTTTGGCAGGAGCGAAGAAGAAATGAACAACAACTTGCTTTTTAATGACTTTTTAAATCACGTCTAAAAGCATATTTTTACTCTTTTACTCATGGGTGATTTTAGTCGATTTTATTTTCTCTGATGTTATTGTTTGTATTCATTATTCTTTTATGGTAGTAGTAGGCAAGGCAACTTTATTTTGTATAGCGCATTTACAACAATTGTGCTTTACAGGTTAAAAAAGCATAGAGCAGAAAAAAATAAAAAACAAAGTACATAAACAATGAATGAGCTAAACAAGATAGTGCAAAAGCAATACCGAAAAAGGAGTCGAATAAAAAGTAAAAAAAAAAGTTATAAATTGCAAAATAAATAATAATAGTAGTAGTAAATAATAGTAGTCATTTTATTTCAGACCCAAGGGGATCCATATCACAGAACTAACGATAAAACCCAAAATAAAAAAAATACAAGCAGAAATAAAATGAATAAAAATTTGTATTTAAAATAATAAAAGTATAGTTATAGTTATATTGGATTATAGACTATCCTAGTATTTATTTCTCAACTTCTCTGCTGCACTTTGAGTAACTTCTATTGTTTTTGGAAGTGTGCTATATAAATAACGTGGCTTGGATTGAGCATGAGAGTTGTGTGATTTTAGTTTATTTTACTTTATTTGATGTATTGTATGTATTCATTATTCTTTTGTGGTAGTAGTTGGCAAGGCAACTTTATTTTGTATAGCACATTTACAACAATTGTGTTTTACAGGTTAAAAAAGCATAGAGCAAAAAAAACAAAGTACATAAACTATGAATGAGCTAAACAAGAAAAAGGAGTAGAATAAAAAGTAAAAAAAAAAAAAAAAGTTATATATTGCAAAATAAATAATAATAGTAGTAGTAAATAATAGTAGTCATTTTATTTCAGACCCAAGGGGATCCATATCACAGAACTAACGATAAAACCCAAAATAAAAAAATACGAGCAGAAATAAAATGAATAAAAACTTGTATTTAAAAAAAATAAAAGTATAGTTATAGTTATATTGGATTATTGACTCTCCTAGTATTTATTTCTCAACTTCTGTGCTGCACTTTGAGTAACTTCTATTGTTTTTGGAAGTGTGCTATATAAATAACGTGGCTTGGATTGTGCATGAGAGTTGTGTGATTTTAGTTTATTTTACTTTTTTTGATGTATTGTATGGATTCATTATTCTTTTGTGGTAGTAGTTGGCAAGGCAACTTTATTTTGTATAGCACATTTACAACAATTGTGTTTTACAGGTTAAAAAAGCATAGAGCAAAAAAACAAAGTACATAAACTATGAATGAGCTAAACAAGAAAAAGGAGTAGAATAAAAAGTAAAAAAAATGTTTAAAAAGTTATATATTGCAAAATAAATAATAATAGTAGTAGTAATTAATAGTAGTCATTTTATTACAGACCCAAGGGGATCCATATCAAAGAACTAACGACACAACCCAAAATTAAAAAAAATACAAGCAGAAATAAAATGAATAAAAACCTGTATTTAAAAAAATTAAAAGTATAGTTATAGTTATATTGGATTGTTGACTCTCCTAGTATTTATTTCTCAACTTCTGTGCAGCACTTTGAGTAACTTCTATTGTTTTTGGAAGTGTGCTATATAAATAACGTGGCTTGGATTGAGCATGAGAGTTGTGTGATTTTAGTTTATTTTACTTTTTTGGATGTATTGTATGTATTCATTATTCTTTTGTGGTAGTAGTTGGCAAGGCAACTTTATTTTGTATAGCCCATTTACAACAATTGTGTTTTACAGGTTAAAAAAGCATAGAGCAAAAAAAACAAAGTACATAAACTATGAATGAGCTAAACAAGAAAAAGGAGTCGGAATAAAAAGTAAACATTTTTTTTAAAAAGTTACATATTGCAAAATAAATAATAATAGTAGTAGTAATTAATAGTAGTCATTTTATTACAGACCCAAGGGGATCCATATCACAGAACTAACGATAAAACCCAAAATATAAAAAATACAAGCAGAAATAAAATGAATAAAAACTTGTATTTAAAAAAATAAAAGTGTAGTTATAGTTATATTGGATTATTGACTCTCCTAGTATTTATTTCTCAACTTCTGTGCAGCACTTTGAGTAACTTATTTTGTTTTTGGAAGTGTGCTATATAAATAACGTGGCTTGGATTGAGCATGAGAGTTGCGTAATTTTAGTCTATTTTACTTTTTTTGATGTATTGTATGTATTCATTATTCTTTTGTGGTAGTAGTTGGCAAGGCAACTTTATTTTGTATAGCACATTTACAACAATTGTGTTTTACAGGTTAAAAAAATATAGAGCAAAAAAAAAACAAAGTACATAAACTATGAATGAGCTAAACAAGAAAAATGAGTCGGATAAAAATTTAAAAAAAAATTAAAAAGTTATAAATTGCAAAATAAATAATAATAGTAGTAGTAAATAATAGTAGTCATTTTATTTCAGACCCAAGGGGATCCATATCACAGAACTAACGATAAAAACCCCTCAAAAAATAAAAAAATACAAGCAGAAATAAAATGAATAAAAACTTGTATTTTAAAAAATAAAAATAAACTGTAGATATATTGTATTATTGACTCTCCTAGTATTTATTTCTCAACTTCTGTGAAGCACTTTGAGTAACTTCTATTGGTTTTAGAAGTGTGCTATATAAATAACGTAGCTTGGATTGAGCATGAGAGTTGTGTGATTTTAGTCTATTTTACTTTTTTTGATGTATTGTATGTATTCATCATTCTTTTGTGGTAGTAGTAGTCATTTAATTTCAGGCCCAGGGGGATCCATATCACAGAACTAAAAAAATACAACGATAAAACCAAAATGAAAGAAATACAAGCAGAAATAAAAATAAATAAAAACTTGTATTTAAAAACAAATATATAGTTATAGTTATATTGTATTATTGACTCTCCTAGTATGTATTTTCAACTTCTGTGCAGCATTTTGTGAAACTTCTATTGTTTTTGAAAGTGTGCTATATAAATGAAATGGCTTGGATTGAGCATGAGAGTTGTGCGATTTTAGATTATTTTACTTTTTTTTATGTATGTATTCATTATTTTTTTGTGGTAGGAGTAGTCATTTTAATTCAGACCCAGGGGGATCTATATCACAGAAGTAAAAACATACAACGATAAAACCCAAATAAAAGAAATACTAGCAGAAATAAAAATAAATAAAAACTTGTATTTAAAAAAAAAATATATATATATATAGTTATAGTTGTATTGTATTATTGACTCTCCTAGTATGTATTTCTCAACTTCTGTGCAGCACTTTGTGAAACTTGTATTGTTTTTGGAACTCCATCCACCCATCCATTTTCTACCGCTTGTTCCTTTTGGGGTCGCGGGGGGTGCTGGAGCCTTTTGGAAGTGTGCTATATAAATGAAGTGGATCGGATTGAGCATGAGAGTTGTGTAATTTTAGTCTATTTTACTTTTTTTGATGTATTGTATGTATTCATTATTCTTTTGTGGTAGTAGTAGTCATTTTATTTCAGACCCAGGGGGATCTATATCACAGAACTAAAAACATACAGCGATAAAACCAAAATAAAAGAAATACAAGCAGAAATACGAAGAAATAAAAACATATATTTAAAAAAAAAGTATCGTTATGGTTGTATTATTGACTTTCCTCGTAAGTATGTTAATAATAAAATAATTAAAAACTTGTTTAAAAATAAATAAATAAAAAAGTATAGCTAAATGTTTTATATTGTTGATTCTCTTAATATGCATGCATGTATGTATGTATATATATATAGGGAATAAGCGGTAGAAAATGGATGAATGGATGGATATATATATATTCCAAGTCAACACGATTCTGAAAATATATAAAAAGTAATAAAACCGTTTCAAAAACAGGCTACGAGTTACAAAAACTCCCCTGGGCCGCTTATAGGCACAGCCTTGGCCTAAAATAAACGCCTTTTGAAAAAGAAATGTCTGATGTTGTTTACAAAAATAACATAATGTTGATCAGTCTAATGAAAAGAAAATAGACGAACCCCAACTTCAATCCAATATCAGCTTTAAAAATATTTCCCAGCAGACACACGACATTGAAACTGTTACGTATGCTGGAGGGAGTTGTGACGGCACAGAATCACAAGGGGGCAGTAAAGCTACATGATTTTATATATATTTATATATATATATATATATATATATATGTATATATATATATATATATTTACAGTCAAGGTTTCTGTGGTTTATCCGTTGTACAGTAGTGCCAGGAAAAAAACACAAGAGGCTATATCATCCCGACAAGCCTGTTTCGCAGGGTTCCCTGTTAGTCAGGGCATTATATATATATATATATATATATATATATATATATATATATATATATATATATATATATATATATATATTGGAATTGTTTTATGAGGCTTCTCACTTTTTGGCATTTTTGATTTATAACTAATGAAAATGATTCATTCATCGCCGGTCATTTCCGGAACCAATTAACAATGATAAATGAGTTAACTATAAACTATGACTTTATTCTTTTTTCTTTTTTTTCTGTCAGTGTGGCTTTAATAGTGGTTTGTGCTGTAAAATAAATAAATACATCCTTAAAAAAATATATAAATAAAAACTATTATTTTATTTTTTTTCTTTAAAAAATATATTAATTTAAATATTTTTTGGGGTTGGAATATGGCAATATTCACCTTATAACCTTATTTTTTACTCCTTTTTCCTTTTCCGTGTGGTTTAAACACCCCTTTGTACTGTAAAATAAATAAATGCATCTTTTTTAAAAATATAAATATATATATATATTTTTTCTTTTGAAAATATTTTATCTTAAATATTTTTCAGGGGTGGGAATATGCCATTATTCACCTTATAACTTTATTTTTTACTCATTTTCCTTTTCAGTGCGGTTTTAGCACCCCTTTGTACTGTAAAATAAATAATGCAATATATTTAAACACTAAAAAAAAATAAAATAAAAAATGAATAAATGTGAACTCACCCTGATGGTTGCCTCCAGCTCTCCCACGCTCCTCTTCCCGCCCGGTAGCCAGCCATAGGACCAGTGCTGGGCCAGGGCGCCCTGCAGCAGCAAGGCCAACAACAACACGTGCATTAGCGTTCGATCCATCCCAGCTGCGGAAACAAAAGCGCCGATGAAAACCATCACCAACGCCGACATCAACTGGACTCCACTCACCTCGGTGTTAGCCTTGTTAGCATCAAGCTGAGGGCGGGGTTTTTTGTTGTTGTGGTTTTATAGGTGCCGCCGTCAGGATTACAATCCCCTCTCCGCAGGTGTGACACACTAATGGGACGCAAAACGCCGCTAATGGAGGCGGCCTGAGTGCTCCGAGGGGCCTCGTGTCTCCCGCGACGTGTTTGCGCTGGCGTGCACCTGTTCGGAGCCCGACAAAACCACCGCCACCATTTCTCAACCATCTATTATTTATTGCAATCAACTTTTGTACAAGATACTGGAAAACAAGGCAGAAAGTTCCACGAAACACTTCTTGCAGCGAGGCCTCCGAGCCGTTACTATTCCTACGTATCGTAAATGCCAAAAAAACGACCGGTGTGGTCTCGCTGTGGCTGTAGGCAACCTCCTAATGTTATTTGTCTACCTCTGCATGCACTTTAAAAATGCCACTACTCCGCTGTTGTTGTGAAACTCCAACAAGAAGTGTTGTTGTTTACAATCAACTCATCAGCACTGGTAATGCTAAGCGTTTTGCTCCCTAGCGCTATTACAACATCGGTTCTATTGCGCGATATACGTACAATAAATATATAACTATAAGGTCCCAAATGCTCAAGCACTTCAAATCATACAATAATAACATCAACTAGAATATTTTGATAGTCCTGCTATCTGTGCCCTGGACCGCTGGCCGGGGATCGCCGCTGTGCTTTGTGTCAGAATCCGTGAGTTTTAGGTGTAATTATACAAAAAAAAATCTACAGAACTAGCCTAAAACGTTAGTATTTCACATTTCAAGTAACACAGCTGTAAGGTGTATGGCCGCGGAAACAGATAAAAAAGTGTAAAATTAGATAAAAAGTTAGCATGCTTTAGTTAGCATGCTAACATAAACATACTAACGGTTAGCATGTGTCATGTACTAAGATGCATGGCTGTGTAATTAGAGGGAAAAAAAATCATTAAGTTAGCTAAAAAGTTAGCACTTTAATGTTAGCATGCTAGCGTATTAAAGTTAGCACGCTAACAGTTAAAAAGTGTCACATACCAAGTTATATGACGCTAGGTTAAACGGTTGTAAAATTAGCTCAAAAAGTTAGCACTTAAATGTTAGCATGCTAACATAAACTTTTGAACAGTTAGCATGTGTCACATGCTACTTCTCCCTACGTCCGTGTACTACTCCTTAAAGCGGCGTTTTAAAAAGACATACATTTTACTTTTTGAAACTAATACCGATAATTTCCGATATTACATTTTAAAGCATTTATCAGCCGATAATATCGGACATCTCTACAAATAACGTTTTGAATTGGTCCAGGTTTATCGGGGGACTGTTATTACTGACAGACAGGTGTCGCGGTGTGACTGTAAGAAAAGCCCCGTCTCCATGGCAACATCTCTGTCGCTTCCACTCATTTGCCGCTTTTCCACTAATGCAGGGGTAGGCAACCCAGAACATTGAAAGAGCCATTTTAGAGTTTGTCTTCATGGCAACATCTCTGTCGCTTCCACTCGTTTGCCGCTTTTCTACTAATGCAGGGGTAGGCAACCCAGAACGTTGAAAGAGCCATTTTGGAGCTTGTCTTCATCGCAACATCTCTGTCGCTTCAACTCATTTGCCGCTTTTCCATTAATGCAGGGGTAGGCAACCCAGAACGTTGAAAGAGCCATTTTGGAGCTCGTCTTCATGGCAACATCTCTGTCGCTTCCACTCATTTACCGCTTTTCCACTAATGCAGGGGTAGGCAACCCAGAACGTTGAAAGAGACATTTTGGAGCTGGTCTTCATGGCAACATCTCTGTCGCTTCCACTCATTTGCTGCTTTTCCACTAATGCAGGGGTAGGCAACCCAGATTGCCGCTTTTCCACTAATGCAAGGGTAGGCAACCCAGAATGTTGAAAGAGCCCTTTTGGAGCTCGTCTTCATGGCAACATCTCTGTCGCTTCCACTCATTTGCCGCTTTTCCACTAATGCAGGGGTAGGCAACCCTGAACGTTGAAAGAGCTGTTATTCGCCATTCATATAAAACTCACGGGGCACACTAACATTAGACTTTCATATTAAGGTGGGGGCCGCAATTGGCCTGCAGGTTGCGTGTTTGAAACCCCTGCTCTAAACTGTGTCCTATTATTGTCAAAATTTGTTTAAAAACAAAAACAAAAAGGCCTCGCACCTATTTACTCAAACCCTTGTTTGTCCATTAATAGCTGCATGAATTCATCAAGTCATCAAAACAACGGCAGACTATTCCAAACACAAAAAAATGTTCAACAACCCAAAACCCGGGTGTCACTCGATGACAAACAAAGGTCACGATTAGAAGTGTTCTCCTAATCAAACATGCATGCCGGGGAAATGGCAAGCATGTTGAAAGTGTAATTGGATACGGAGCACTTCGAGGTATGAATGACATGTTTTGACTTGGGAGTTATTAGACATTATTTCCAATATGGGTTAATGGCATTTTGCAGTGTCAGCCACTGAACCACTAAGTAATATGGCCGGGGGCGAAAGAGGAAAGTTGCTGAAGTTGACTAAAATGACAAGCGACAGCGGCTGCTGAGTTATTCATCGGGGGGAGGAAGTCGAGTCATTTACAAATGCATTTTAAATGGGATGCTTTTGTTGGGGAAATGTCACTTATTTCGCCACTTTTAACACGTGTTCTTACTTACTGGATGCCACTAAAAGGCATTGTGGCCGCTCGAACAAAGGTAATAGGAACTGAGCGTGTAAACACCTGCAGATGTATTTGTTCGTCGTGTTTTGCACGGGTAAAACGAGTCGATATTTTCAAGTAAAACTAAAAAAAATTAAAGCTAGAGGTTTTTGTTTCGTGTCGCTACGACATTCCTAACAGAAGTTACAAGCAGTTTTGTCTGTGTTTTTTCCTAGGGGGCGCTAGAGCGCAATTTTTAGTTTTGGGGTTTGTTTTTTTATTAGATCGCAATTTTCGCCAGTCCTGATGTGTGTGTCCAGTTTGGGGAGTTTTGAAGTATTTTAAGCGGGTCAAATTACAGCTCAAAGAGGCAAAAATTACATTTTTTAGGAAACTTTTGTTTTGAAGGGGTTTTTGCCAACTTCCTGTTGATTTTTGCTGAAGGAGGTCAGTGTCTGAAATCTAGGTCTAAGTTAGACCTACATAAAGGTTTGGTTTCATGTCTCTACGACATTCCTAATGGAAGTTACAAGCAGTTTTGTCCGTATATTTTCCTAGGGGGTGCTAGAGCGCAATTTTTAGTTTTGGGGTTTGATTTTTTATTAGATCGCAGTTTTCGCCAGTCTTGATGTGTGTGTTAAATTTGGTGAGTTTTGAAGCATGATAAATGGGTCAAATTACAGCTCAAAGAGGCAAAAATTACATTTTTTAGGAATCTTTTGTTTTGAAGGGGTTTTTGCCAACTTCCTGTTGATTTTTGCTGAAGGTAGTCAGTGTCGGAAATCTAGGTCTAAGTCAGACCTACATAGGGGTTTTTGTTTAATGTCTCTACGACATTCTTAATGGAAGTTACAAGGAGTTTTGTCTGTGTTTTTTCCTACAGGGCGCTAGAGCGCAATTTTGAGTTTTGGGGTTTGGTTTTTTACTAGATCGCAGTTTTCGCCAGTCCTGATGTGTGTGTTAAATTTGGTGAGTTTTGAAGCATGTTAAGAGGGTCAAATTACAGTTCAAAGAGGCGGCGGTATAATAATAATAATAAAACCTTAGAAATACAATAGGGTCGTCTGTCCCAAAGGGACATTCGGTCGCTAAAAATTAATCCTAAATGCTTGCTTATAGTACAATATGTTTTTTTTTATGCAAAATGTAAAAAGTGTAACCTTATAAAAAAACATACATTCCGAAACAACAATTGCATAATCTGACGGAGGTGGAAGCGCTACTTAAAGTTGGCGTAGTCGGAGAAGATGTCCACAAAATCCTGCACCACTCGGTAGCAGAAGTCGTACTGTTCCTGAAGACAAAAAACAACAACAACAACAAACACAGAAGAAGACAGAAGTAAGGTTCTGGAGGACATTGGCAGTACCACGGTCTGGACCGTATGCTAACATAAACATACTAACGGTTAGCATGTGACACATGCCAAGTTATATGACTGTAAGGTGCCTGGCTGTGTAATTAGAGAGAAAAAAAAACTTAAGTTAGCTAAAAAGTTAGCATTTTAGTGTTAGCATGCCACACACCAAGTTGAAATGACTCTCGGTTAAACGGTTGCAAAATTAGCTCAAAAAGCTAACACTTTAATGTTAGCATGCTAACATAAACATTTGAACAGTTAACATGTGACACATGACAAGTTATATGACTGTAAGGGGCGTGGCTGTGTAATTAGAAAAAAACAACAACATAAAGTTAGCTAAAAAAGTTAGCATTTCAGTGTTATCATGCTAACGTTAGCACGCTAACAGTGACAGCTGTCACACATCAAGTTATATGACTGTAGGTTAAACGGTTGCAAAATTAGCTGAAAAAGCTAACACTTTAATGTTAGCATGCTAACATAAACACGCGAACGGTTAGCATATGACACATGCCAAGTTATACGACTGTAAGGTGTGTGGCTGTGTAATTAGAGAAAAAAAAGTGAAGTTAGCTAAAAAAGTTAGCATTTTAGTGTTATCATGCTAACGTTAGCACGCTAACAGTGACAGCTGTCACACATCAAGTTATATGACTGTAGGTTAAACGGTTGCAAAATTGGTTAAAAAAGCTAACACTTTAATATTAGCATGCTAACATAAACATGCAAACGGTTAGCGTGTGCCACATGCCAAATTATGACTGTAATGTGCGTGGCTGTTTTCATTAGTGAAAAAAAATGTTAAGTTAGCTAAATAGTTAGTATTTTAGTGTTAGCATGCTAACATTAGTGCGCTAACAGTTAACAGCTGTCACACACCAAGTTATATGACTCTAGGTTAAACGGTTGGAAAATTGGCTCAAAAAGCTAACCCTTTAACGTTAGCATGCTAACATAAACACTTGAACGGTTAGCATGTGACACATGCCAAGTTTATATAAGGTGTGTGGCTGTGTAATCAGAAAGAAAAAAACGTAACATTTGCTAAAAAGTTATAATTTTAAAGTTACCGTGCCAGCATGCTAACGTTAGCACATTAACAGTTAACAGTTGTCACATACCGTGTTATTTGACTCTTTCTTAAACGGTTGCAAAATTGGCTCAAAAAGCTGGCACTTTAATGTAAGCATGCTAACATAAACATGTGAACGGTTAGCATGTGGCACATGCCAAATTATATGACTGTAAGGTGTGTGGCTGTGTAATTGAGAGGGAAATGTTTTTTAAGTTAGCTAAAAAGTTAGCATTTTAATGTTAGCATGCTAACATTAGCACGCTAACAGTAAACAGCTGTCTCATACCGCTTTATGCGACTCTTTCTTAAACGGTTGCAAAATTAGCTCAAAAAGATAGCACTTTAATGTTAGCATGCTAACATAAACATGCTAACAGTTAGCATGTGACACATGCCAAGTTATATGACTGGAAGGTGCTTGGCTGTGTAATTAGAGAAAAAAAAGTGAAGTTAGCTAAAAAGTTAGTGTTTTAATGTTAGCGTGCCATCATGCTAACGTTAGCACACTAACAGTTAACAGTTGTCACATACTGTGTTATTTGACTCTTTCTTAAACGGTTGCAAAATTAGCTCAAAAAGCTAGCACTTTAATGTTAGCATGCTAACATAAAAATGCAAACGGTTAGCATGTGTCACACACCAAGTTATGTGACAGGAGTAAGGTTATGTACGGGCCAGGAAGGCGGACATTAGCGTACCACGGTCTGGACCATGTGCGGCCTCTGCATGCGTAAACTCTTGACGGTCTGGAAGACGTCCAGGAGGCCTTCGGCCTTCACCCGCTCCAGGATATTACTGAGGGCGATGAAGGTGCCCGTCCGACCCGCGCCGGCACTGATGGACGATAACAACGGCAGCCGTGTCACATGATATCACAGGTTCAAACACTGATGACATCTATTAAACAAGACAAGAAGCAAGGAATTAAACAGAGATAGAATTCAAATTAGCTCAATTGAGGAGAAACGTCTGGGCTGTACTCTTGTGCAGTCGCCCATCACGCTCTGACGAAATATTTTACGCCTCCTCTTTTATTTGGACTTTCCTGATTACATGGCAACAGCTGTTTCCAAGGGAAAGGGGTCGTAAACAGCCGCTGCCTTTGGTCACAAAACAATTCAAAGAAAAGGTGCCTGGAAGGGGGTCAGGTTCTGCTTCTTCTCTGCTTTGTAGATCTCGGCTCAAGACAAAATTACAATATATCAAAGAAACCGACACCTTCATGTCGCTTCCCATCCTACACAGTGGAGTTTTACAAGCCTTTTGATTGGTAAGATCAAAGACAGCTTTTGTCTGCTTGTTGGCACTTATTGAAACACAAATTTGTGTGATAACAAATCCAGTCGTAAAATATCCTCGGTCCTAAATATTCCAAAGTCAACTGTCGGCTTGTTTGTCAGAAAAAGGAAGAGTTTGGGAACAACAGCAACTCAGCCCTAAAGTGACAGAGAGGGGTCAGCGAGTGTGAAATTTGGCGCAGGAGGAATTATGGTTTGGAATTGTTTTTCAGGAGTTGGGCTTGGCTCCATAGTTCCAGTGAAAGGAACTTTGAATGCTCCAGATTACCAAAACATTTTGGATTGCTTCTGGCAATGTGTTGTTTGGTGACACTTTCTTTGAAAACAAGGTTATAGGTTAGAAAAGCTCCTTTTGGTTGCATGGAAATGGCCTACAATTCTTTTTTTTTAATTTTTTTATTTTATTTGATTCTTAAATTTTTTTAAAGAATAATATAAAAAAATATATATTTTTATATATTATATATTTTTTAATATTAAAAACACACACACACATGTGTATATATATACATATATATATATATATATATATATATATATATATATATATATATATATATATATATATATATATATATATATATATATATATATATATATATATTCATTTATGACTGTATTTTATTTTGGAATAAGGTTGTTACATTACAAAAAGTGAAGCGCTGTGATTAATTTCTGGATGTACCGTTTATAAATATATTTATATACAATAAAATATACAAATATACAATTTTTTATAATATAATGTTATTATTTGATTCTTGATTAAACACGATTTTCGATTCAAATTTATTTTTTGGAATTTTATTCTTAAAAAAGTTTTATTTTTTATTTTATATTCGAAAATACATTTTTATATATGCATATATATATATGCATATATATATATATATATATATATATATATATACATACATACATACATGCATATATATATATATATAAATATACATATACACACACATATACATGTATATATATACATATATATACATATATATATATGTATATATGCATATACACATATATACACACATATATATACACATTTATACACACACATTTATATATATACATATATATATATGCATATACACAATATACACATATATATACACATTTATATACACACACACACACACACACATATATATATATACACATATATATATACATATGCATATACACATATATACACACATATACACACATATATATACACATTTATATACACATATATATATATATATATATATATATATATATATATATATATATACATATACACATATATATATACATATATACATATATATATATATATATATATATATATATATATATGTATATGTATGTATATATATACGTATATATACATATATATATATACATATATACACATATACATATATATATATATATATATATATATATATATGCATACATATATATATACTGTATACATATATATATATACATATATATATACATATATATATATACACACACAATATATATGCAAATATATATATATGCAAATATATATTTATATACATATATATACTGTATATATATGCTTGTATATATAACTGTTTTTGTATTAAAAATATAGAATATTAAAATACATATTTTTTATATTAAAAACATTTTTCTTTTAGATTTGATCCCATAAAAAATATATATTTTCATATTATATATTTTTGCATGTATATATTATATATTCTATCTATATAGACATACATATACAAATAAATGTTTTTTTAATATTAAAAATACAAAAAGATATATATTTTTTATATTAAAAAAACTTTATTTTAAAGAATCAAATCTAA
The DNA here is from genome assembly GCF_033978795.1 of Nerophis ophidion. Lineage (NCBI taxonomy): Eukaryota > Metazoa > Chordata > Actinopteri > Syngnathiformes > Syngnathidae > Nerophis > Nerophis ophidion. Next base: position 64,024,242 of record NC_084619.1, on the reverse strand, counting down.
AAAAAAAAATTGCATATACATGTATACACGTATGTATACCATCCATCCATCCATTTACTACCGCTTATTCCCTTTTGAGGTCGCGGTGGGCGCTGGTGCCTATCTCAGCTACAATCGGGCTGAAGGCAATTTACACCCTGGACAAGTCGCCACATCATCGCAGGGCCAAATATATGTATACATTTTTTTTTTGAAATGATAATATTTTACAAACTGTTTTTAGGGCCACTTCCATGCAAATAACACATTGCGAGAATAGGTTTGAATCGAGAATCGTGTTGATTTAACAATTAATTACGAATTGACTCGTCACCCCAGGAATCGGAATCGAATTTCCCAAGTTTCCCGCCTCCATCCTCATTATTGATGGAGATGCATGTTTTCAATGATTGAACCTTGTCTCTCCTCAACAAAAGGCAAGTTCCGCACAGTATATTATTGTCGTCAATATTCCAATGTGTCGTCTTATGTGCGCTTATCCTCTAGCACACTGCTTATCCTCTAGCACACACGCCTTCCATCCGTCACAATGCAGAAGTTTGGCGATTAAGAAAAAGGTGACCTCTGCGCGGGCTAATGGTGCTAATAATCCCCCCCCTCTCCCACTTAAAGACAGGCTAATCCGAGCGCTAACACTAATCAGTGCAGAAGGTGAGTGTTTGACGGAGCCCCTGTTTACAGCGACGTGCAATTTGGACGAGCGCGGCGAGACGTCGAGGGATCGCCGAGGGTTAGCCCCGCTCCCGGGGGGGCGGGGGAAACAGCTTTAAAAAGCCCCTCTTAGACGTGCGGTGATGAAGGCAAAGAGGAGAGTGATGACACCATTTCCTGTCGTTAGCTCATCTTATCAGATTAATCATAGTGGGAGTCAGAGGATATTTCACTTTGAGAGCTTTTAATTGACTGCGAATCGCCGGATTGGGCCCGTCCCGGCGGGGGGCCGCCGCCGCTTTAGAATCACTTCACCTGAAGCTAGGTTCTGATCAAAGCCTCCGCTGCTAAGTCTTTATAAAGGATCACATAAGTGGTTTAGGCATAAGAACGGCGGCCCCGGTGAGGCAACGCCGGGACTTTATTGTAACAGACGTTACGGAAAAGAAGAACGTGTCGCTTAAGTGGAAACTCCTTCCGGTATCAGCCGGGCCCGAAGAACGCGACGCATTTCCTCAAGGTTTGCGTGTATGTGCAAAGTATGAACCCAAAAACCAGGAAAGTTGTGTTAATAGTAAACAAAAACATAATACGATGATTTGCAAATCCTTCAGGTAACGGCATATATTGCGGAAAAAAAACTACTTTTTATAAGCATTTACAGTCTGTGGTGCCCTCAGGTGGTCAGGGCGAGTGTTCCACAGAGTGAGAGCGGCAGAGCAGAAAGCCCAGTCTCCCATATAGTCCGGAAAAACCTACTCAGTGGCCTTGTGGTTAGAGTGTCCGCCCTGAGATGGGTAGGTCGTGAGTTCAAACCCCAGGCTGAGTCATACCAAAGACTAGAAAAATGGGAGCCATTACCTCCCTGCTTGGCATTCAGCATCAAGGGGTTGGTGAAGGACACTGGGACTTCATTGTAACAGACGTTATGGAAAAGAAGAACGTGTCGCTTAAGTGGAAACTCCTTCCAGTATCAGCCGGGCCCGAAGAACGCGACGCATTTCCTCAAGGTTTGCGTGTATGTGCAAAGTATGAACCCCAAAACCAGGAAAGTTGTGTTAATAGTAAACAAAAACAGAATACGATGATTTGCAAATCCTTCAGGTAACGGCATATATTGCGGAAAAAAAACTACTTTTTATAAGCATTTACAGTCTGTGGTGCCCTCAGGTGGTCAGGGCGAGTGTTCCACAGAGTGAGAGCGGCAGAGTAGAAAGCCCAGTCTCCCATATAGTCCGGAAAAACATACTCAGTGGCCTTGTGGTTAGAGTGTCCGCCCTGAGATAGGTAGGTGGTGAATTCAAACCCCGGGCCGAGTCATACCAAAGACTATAAAAATGGGAGCCATTACCTTCCTGCTTGGCATTCAACATCAAGGGGTTGGTGAAGGACACTGGGACTTCATTGTAACAGACGTTACGGAAAAGAAGAACGTGCCGCTTAAGTGGAAACTCCTTCCGGTATCAGCCGGGCCCGAAGAACGCGACGCATTTACTCAAGGTTTACGTGTATGTGCAAAGTATGAACCCCAAAACCAGAGAAGTTGTGTAAATGGTAAATGAAAACAGAATACGATGATTTGCAAATCCTTTAGGTAACGGCATATACTCAGGAAAAAATACTTTTTATAAGCATTTACAGTCGGTGGTGCCCTCAGGTGGTCAGGGCGAGTGTTCCACAGAGTGGGAGCAGTGGAGCAGAAAGCCCGGTCTCCCATATAGTCCGGAAAAACATACTCAGTGGCCTTGTGGTTAGAGTGTCCGCCCTGAGATGGGTAGGTGGTGAGTTCAAACCCCGGGCCGAGTCAACCAATGACTATAAAAATGGGAGCCATTACCTTCCTGCTTGGCATTCAGCATCAAGGGGTTGTTGAGGCAAAGCTGGGACTTTATTGTAACAGACGTTACGGAAAAGAAGAACGTGTCGCTTAAGTGGAAACTCCTTCCAGTATCAGCCGGGCCCGAAGAACGCAACGCATTTACTCAGGGTTTGCGTGTACGTGCAAAGTACGAACCCCAAAACCAGGGTAGTTGTGTTAATAGTAAATAAAAACAGAATACGCTGATTTTTAAATCCTTTAGGTAACGGCATACACTCCGGAAAAAATACTTTTTAAAAGCATCCACAGTCTGTGGTGCCCTCAGGTGGTCAGGGCGAGTGTTCCACAGAGTGGGAGCGGCGGAGCAGAAAGCCTGGTCTCCTATATAGTCTGGAAAAACCTACTCAGTGGCCTCGTGGTTAGAGTGTCCGCCCTGAGATGGGTAGGTCGTGAGTTCAAACCCCAGGCCGAGTCATACTAAAGACTATAAAAATGGAAGCCATTACCTCCCTGCTTGGCATTCAGCATCAAGGGGTTGGAATTGGCGGTTAAATCACCCAAAAATAATTCCCTGGTGTTGCCACTGCTGCTGCCCTCTGCTCCCCTCACCTCCCAGGGAGTGAACAAGGGAATGGGTCAAATGCAGAGGAAAAAATTTGCCACACAATCATTGCTACTTGAACTTCAACCTAACTGGAAGACTTTTGTTATTTTGTAATTATGCTAGATCCAATATGGACTGGACTCTCACTATTATGTTAGATCCACTTTGGACTGGACGTTCACACTATTATGTTAGATCCACTATGGACTGGACTCTCACTATTATGTTAGAGCCACTTTGGACTGGACTCTCACACTATTATGTTAGATCCACTATGGACGGGACTCTCTCACTATTATGTTAGATCCACTATGGACTGGACTCTCTCACTATTATGTTAGATCCACTATGGACTGGACTCTCTCACTATTATGTTAGATCCACTATGGACTGGACTCTCACACTATTATGTTAGATCCACTATGGACTGGACTCTCACACTATTATGTTAGATCCACTATGGACTGGACTCTCACACTATTATGTTAGATCCACTATGGACTGGACTCTCACACTATTATGTTAGATCCACGATGGACTGGACTCTCACACTATTATGTTAGATCCACTATGGACTGGACTCTCACACTATTATGTTAGATCCACTATGGACTGGACTCTCACACTCTTATGTTAGATCCACTATGGACCGGACTCTGTCACTATTATGTTAGATCCACTATGGACTGGACTCTCACACTATTATGTTAGATCCACTATGGACTGGACTCTCACTATTATGTTAAATCCACTATGGACTGGACTCTCACTATTATGTTAGATCCACTATGGACTGGACTCACACTATTATGTTAGATCCACTATGGACTGGACTTTCACACTATTATGTTAGATCCACTATGGACTGGACTCTCACTATTATGTTAGATCCACTATGGACTGGACTCTCTCACTATTATGTTAGATCCACTATGGACTGAACTCTCACTATTATGTTAGATCCACTATGGACTGCACTCTCACTATTATGTTAGATCCACTATGGACCGGACTCTCACTATTATGTTAGATCCACTATGGACTGGACTCTCTCACTATTATATTAGATCCACTGAGGACTGGACTCTCACTATTATGTTAGATCCACTATGGACTGGACTCTCACTATTATGTTAGATCCACTATGGACTGGACTCTCTCACTATTATGTTAGATCCACTATGGACTGGACTCTCACTATTATGTTAGATCCACTATGGACTGGACTCTCTCACTATTATGTTAGATCCACTATGGACCGGACTCTCACTATTATGTTAGATCCACTATGGACTGGACTCTCACACTATTTATTATGTTAGATCCACTATGGACTGGACTCTCACACTATTATGTTAGATCCACTATGGACTGGACTCTCACTATTATGTTAGATCCACTATGGACTGGACTCTCTCACTATTATGTTAGCTGGAGTGTTTTTAGCTGGCACTTCAGGCCGACCTCCACAGTTCTCACCTGCAGTGAACGACGACAGGATGGTTCCCAGACTGCTGCTGCTGCCGCTGCACGGCCGCGATGATGTCAATCATCCCTCTGCCCTCCGACGGTATTCCGATCTCAGGCCATCCGTGGAAGTGGAAATGACGGACGTGTTGCGAGCGCTTCTCCTAAGCACGAGAGACAGAAGCTGTTGTTTTTTTGACGTTTCACGGAATCATTCGGAGCCCGTTCCCCTCTTGCTCTATTGGACGATGACGTGACCATGCAGCTTTAGAAATGGAGACTAATCAGAAACAAAACAGCTTGTGCAGATAACCAGAAAAACACTTAAATATAAATGTTTTTAACTGCACAACATATTATTTACCTATCTTCATTTCCATATCCAGTAATCCATTTACCGCTCTTAATTTGTTGTGTGAATGTGAGTGTGAATGTTGTCTGTCTATCTGTGTTGGCCCTGCGATGAGGTGGCGACTTGTCCAGGGTATACCCCGCCTTCCGCCCGATTGTAGCTGAGATAGGCGCCAGCGCCCCCCGCCACCCCAAAAGGGAATAAGCGGTAGAAAATGGATGGATGGAATTTGTTGTCGGTCTCAATTAACTCCCGCGAAATAGCAATCAATCGAATATAGAAAAACTTTACAACTCTCTAAATGCGATGTTTGCCATTATTCTAGGCCCTCTCTACAAGAACATAGTCACCTTGATCCTATCTCTATTCGTGTCTAATGCTGAGCCAATAAGTGGCCTCGATACTGAGCTGCAGGCTCTGATTAGTTTGGGCAAAGGGTGGCTATTTTGAAGGAACTGGAATATAAAACATGTTTTTAGTTATTTCACCTTTTTTTTTGTTGAGTAAGTAGCTCCACGCAAGTTCATTCATAGTTTTGATATGACAATCTACAATGTAAATAGTCATGAAAATAAAGAAAATGCATTGAATGAGAAGGCGTGTCCCAACGTTTGGCCTGTACTGTACTTACACTGTGTATATATATCCATCCATCCATCATCTTCCGCTTATCCGAGGTCGGGTCGCGGGGGCAACAGCCTAAGCAGGGAAACCCAGACTTCCCTCTCCCCAGCCACTTCGTCTAGCTCTTCCCGGGGGATCCCGAGGCGTTCCCAGGCCAGCCGGGAGACATAGTCTTCCCAACGTGTCCTGGGTCTTCCCCGTGGCCTCCTACCGGTTGGACGTGCCCTAAACACCTCCCTAGGGAGGCGTTCGGGTGGCATCCTGACCAGATGCCCGAACCACCTCATCTGGCTCCTCTCGATGTGGAGGAGCAGCGGCTTTACTTTGAGTCCCTCCCGGATGGCAGAGCTTCTCACCCTATCTCTAAGGGAGAGCCCCGCCACACGGCGGAGGAAACTCATTTCGGCCGCTTGTACCCGTGATCTTATCCTTTCGGTCATGACCCAAAGCTCATGACCATAGGTGAGGATGGGAACGTAGATCGACCGGTAAATTGAGAGCTTTGCCTTCCGGCTCAGCTCCTTCTTCACCACAACGGATCGGTACAACGTCCGCATTACTGAAGACGCCGCACCGATCCGCCTGTCGATCTCACGATCCACTCTTCCCCCACTCGTGAACAAGACTCCTAGGTACTTGAACTCCTCCACTTG
>NC_084619.1:64005572-64013072 GCF_033978795.1 Nerophis ophidion | reverse complement strand
GTTATAGGTAATACAGATGTTTTCAAACTAACAGGGTTAAAAAAAATAAAAAAAAATAAAAAGAAAGCCACCAAGTCTGCCTAGCAACCAGCGACATCTTGACCAGGGTGATTCAAAATGCAACAGGGTTCAGATTTCAGAAAGCAACCAATTTATAAAACAAATAGATAAAAACTAAAGAAACCTTCAGAAAGCAACAAATAAAAAAATAAAAAGAAAGCAACCTAGTCTGCCTAGCAACCAGCGACGTCTTGACCAGGGTGATTCGAACTGCAACAGGGTTCAAAATTCAGAAAGCAACCAAATAAAAAAAATAAAAAGAAAGCAACCTAATTTGCCAAGCAACCAGCGACATCTTGACCAGGGTGATTCAAACTGTAACAGGGTTCAGAAAGCAACCAATTTACAAAAAAATTAAAATAAATTCATAGTAACCAAGTCTGCCTAGCAACCAGCGACGTCTTGACCAGGGTGATTCAAACTGCAACATGGTTCAGAATTCAGAAAGCAACCAATTAAAAAAAATTAAAATAAAAAGAAAGCCACCTAATCTGCCAAGCAACCAGCGACTTCTTGACCAGGGTGATTCAAACTGCAACAGGGTTCAGAATTCAGAAAGCAACCAATTTAAAAAAAATAAAAATAAAAATAAAGCAACCTAGTCAGAAAGCAACAAATTAAAAAATTAAAAATAAATAAAAAGAAAGCAACCTAGTCTGCCTAGCAACCAGCGACGTCTTGACCAGGGTGATTCAAACTGCAACAGGGTTCAGAATTCAGAAAGCAACCATCCATCCATCCATTTCCTACCGCTTATTCCCTTTGGGGTCGCGGGGGGCGCTGGCGCCTATCTCAGATACAATCGGGCGGAAGGCGGGGTACACCCTGGACAAGTCGCCACCTCATCGCAGAGAAAGCAACCAATTTAAAAAAAAGAAAAAGAAAGCAACCTAGTCTGATTCAAACTGCAACAGGGTTCAGAATTCAGAAAGCAACCAATTTAAAAAAATAAATAAATACAAAATAGAAATAAAGACACCAAATCTGCCTAGCAACCAGCGATGTCTTGACCAGGCTAATTCAAACTGCAACACGGTTCAGAATTCAGAAAGCAACAAATGAAAAAAAAAATAAAAATAAAAAGAAAGCAACCAAGTCTGTCTAGCAACCGGTGACGTTTTGACCAGGGTGATTCAAACTGTAATGGGGTTCCGAAACCAACCAATTTCCCCCCCAAAAAATAATAAAATAAATTAAAAGTAACCAAGTCTGCCTAGCAACTAGGAACATCTTGACCAGGGTGATTTAAACTGTAACAGGGTTCAGAATTCAGAAGGCAACCATCCATCCATCCATTTTCTACTGCTTATTCCCTTTGGGGTCGGGCGGAAGAAGGGGTACACCCTGGACAAGTCTCTACCTCATCGCAGAGAAAGCAACCAATTTAGACAAAAAATAAAAAAAAGGGACCAAGTGTGCCTAGCAACGAGCAACGTTTTGACCAGGGTGATTCAAACTGTAACAGGGTTCAGAATTCAGAAGGCAACCATCCATCCATCCATTTTCTACTGCTTATTCCCTTTGGGGTCGGGCGGAAGGAGGGGTACACCCTGGACAAGTCTCCACCTCATCGCAGAGAAAGCAACCAATTAAAAAAAAAAAAGTAACCAAGTCTGCCTAGCAACCAGCGACGACTTGACCAAGGTGATTCAAACTGTAACTGGGTTCAGAAAGCAACCATTAAAAAAAAGAAAAACCAAGTCTGCCTAGCAACCAACAACAACTTGACCAGGGTGATTCAAACTGTAACAGGGTTCAGAAAGCAAACAATTAAACAAAAACAAATAAAACACCAAGTCTGCCTAGCAACCAACGACATCTTGACCAGGGTGATTCAAACTATAAACCGGTTCAGAAAGCAAACAATTAAAAAACAAAAAAAAAAAAAACGCTTTCAAGTCTGCCTAGGAACCAGCGATGTCTTGACCAGGGCGATTTAAACTGTAACAGGGTTCAGGCAGCAACCAAAAACCCCCCCCCCAAAAAACCCCAAAACGACCAAATCTGCCTAGCAACCAGCGACGTCTTGACCAGGGTGATTCAAACTGCAACAGGGTTCAGAAAGCAACTAATTTAGAAAAAAAAAGGAAATAAATGTAAAAAGTAAACAAGTCTGATTAGCAACCAGCGATGTCTTGACCAGGGTGATTCAAACTGTAAACCGGTTCAGAAAGCAAAAAAATAAAAAAATGCTATCAAGTCTGCCTAGCAACCAGCGACATCTTGACAAGGTTGATTCAAACTGTAAACCGGTTCAGAAAGCAAAAAAAAAAAAAAAACATAAAAAAAAAAAAAAACGCAATCAAGTTCAGAAAGCAAAAAAAAAAAACATTAAAAAAAAAACGCTATCAAGTCTGCCTAGCAACCAGCGATATCTTGACAAGGTTGATTCAAACTGTAAACCGGTTCAGAAAGCAAAAAAGAAAAAACATTTAAAAAAAAACGCTATCAAGTCTGCCTAGCAACCAGCGACATCTTGACAAGGTTGATTCAAACTGTAAACTGGTTCAGAAAGCAAAAAATTAAATAAAAAAAAAAACGCTATCAAGTCTGCCTAGCAACCAGCGACATCTTGACAAAGTTGATTCAAACTGTAAACGGGTTCAGAAAACAAAACATAAAAACATTTAAAAAACCGCTATCAAGTCTGCCTAGCAACCAGCGACATCTTGACAAGGTTGATTCGAAGTGTAAACCGGTTCAGAAAGCAAAAACTAAAAAAAAATTAAAAAACGCTATCAAGTCTGCCTAGCAACCAGCGACATCTTGACCAGGGGGATTCAAACTGTAACAGGTTCAGAAAACAAACAATTAAAAAAAAAAAAAAAAGAAACAAGTCTGCCTAGCAACCAGTGACATCTCGACCAGGGTTATTCAAACTGTAACAGGGTTCAGAAAGCATCCAACTAAAAAAAAAGTCCCCAAAAAAACTCAAAACAATCAAATCTGCCTAGCAACCAGCGACGTCTTGACCAGCAATGATGTAATGGCGTAACCCGGTGTGATTACGTACAATTAGCTGCACGTCTGTGATGCATGGCTCCCTTTGATGGCACCCTGGGATGTGATCTATGATGGAAACTATTCCTTACACGGGATGATCTGAAGCACGCGGTTCTTCTTCATGTTGGCTGGAAGGTTCCCCGTCCTCATGTTCTCCTTCATGATGCGGACGTTGGTCAGCTTCTGGTGGGCACGGAAGAGAGGGATCAGATGCTGGAGTACAAAATATGCCAGGCGTGTGTAAGGAACATGATTTAGAGCTATGTAAATGTTGCTATGGCAACACATAGGATGACCCCCCCCAAAAAGAGAAACCATAAAAATTTGATTCAATCCATAGAAGGTTGAGCAAATTTCTTTGCAAATCAGAGCGAAAATTATGTTTTTTGGTGCAGCATGACCACACCAAATCTTTCGCCCCAAATATTAACATTGCTGTACGTATACTTTTGACCCAGCAGGTTTGCTCACATTTCCAGTAGACCCATCATGAATTCAGAAAATAAGCAAACTTCATGATTTTCTTTTTGTGACCAACAAGTATGTTTTGCAATCACTCTATCACAAAAAAAAATAAGAGTTGTAGAAATAATTGGAAACTCAAGACAGCCATGACATCATGTTCTTTACAATTGTGTGTAAACTTTTGACCACGACTGTAATATATATATATTAGATTAGATTAGATAGTACTTTATTTATTCCGTCAGGAGAGTTCCTTCAGGAGGGGGGGAGAAAAGAATAGAAGATTAAAATAAATTAAAAAAAAAAAAAAATCGGTCTTAGCCTGGGCCCTGGAGTGGGGGTGCAGACTGAGGCCAAGGGAAAAAAAAAATATATATATATATACATATGCATATGTATATATACACATATAAACACACATATAAACATACCTACATACACATACATACATATATACATACATATATGTATATATATGTGTATATATATACATATATACACATATATATACATACATATATATACATGTATATACACACACTGCATTTATGTGTGTGTATGTATATATATATATATATATATATATATATATATATATATATATATATATATATACACACATACATATATACATACATATGCATATATACACATATAAATACATACATATAAACATACCTACATACACATACATACATAGTTATATACATATACAGTATGTGTATATCTATAAATCTATATATATATGTATATATATACACATATATATATATATACATATATATACACACACATGCATGCAGTTTGTGTATATATACGCATATATACATACATATATACATACATATATATACATACATTGCATGTATGTGTGTGTGTGTATATATATATATACACACATATATATAGACACACACACACACACACACACACACACACACACACACACACACACACACACACACACACACACACACACACAACCACAAACAATAATCTTTTTTAATATTATTTTTTTTTACATTTGACCTATCAGTATGTTTAATTTATAATTCCCTGTAGAACATCTGTGTTACTACTGCCTTTTTTTTTAATTATTATTTTGGAATCATTATGAATAATTAATACAAAATTAATAACATTCAGACCGTATATCTTTTTTAATGAGTGGGATAAGGTGGACAATTAGGATGAGTTTGTTTTTATGTATGCACAAGAGTATATCTTTTTTTTTTAATTATTATGTTTCTAGTTCTCCCAAAATTAATTTTTTCAACGGATTAATCACTGTAATTATTGTTTATTTCCATTCAAAAAAAGATATAGTAAAACTTTGCGAAACAAAAAACATAAAAATAAAATACGGTTTATTATTTCTTGCTACCTCCGGACATTCCGAAGGCTTAGACCCCTTTAGGCCGCGCAGGTGTACCTAATGCCGCGGCCCGCGGGTGCAATTCGGCGCTAAAACATTTACAGCCCTGAAATAAACAACAACAAAGTTCTAATCATCGGCGGGGAGGAGGGGGAGAGCGGTGAGTAAAACATGCAAACTTCCCACCGTGCTCCTGTTAATTCCACCTGGCAGATGGAGGCGCCTTATAAAGCTGAGTTATTAATGCCGCCGCGGCTCGGAGCGCCACCCTGGGCCAGATTTCAGAGGGTTGGGGGGCTGGGGGGCATTAGCGCCATGTTGGGACGATTCATTATTACTGAAATGTTTCAAAACGCTCTCTCATCATACCCGGAACTCCTCCTCCAGGCCCAGTCTGTCGTGGGCAGCCCGGGTGTTGTGGAGCCTCTGCAGATGTCCCTCCAGGGAGCACACGTCCAGCTCGGTGTCCCCGTACAGGAAGTGCTCCAGCAGGGCCTGGTAGATGAAGGAGTACTGCGTCTGTGGAGGAGCCGCCACACAAAAGGGAGTCCGGACCAGAGAGTAGTTTTTTCCTGACAGCGTGTTTGTTCTGCCACCAGCCAGCCGGACTTGTCAGTCGGGTCGGCAGGGGTCAGCGCTTACATCGGTCTGGACCAGCTGACAGCGCTGCTCCCGTATTCTGCTCACAAAGCCGGAGACGTCCACCCTCTGCTCCGCCTGCATCATGTCCATCATGCTGTCAATGACAATGAACGTGCCGGTCCTTCCTACGCCGGCACTGCACACACAGGAACAACAAGGGCGCCGCCTGTCAGAGAACTTGCAGAAGAACATGCCGGCTATTTTTCTCACCGGGAAAAAAATATATATATTTCCACGAAACTTTGGTTTGGAGAGGGCGTAGGATTCAAGGAAGAATTGCAACACACACAGGAACAACAAGGGCACCGCCTGTCAGAGAACTTGCAGAAGAACACGCCGGCTATTTTTCTCACCGGGAAAAAAATATATATATTTATATATTTCCACAGAAACTTTGGAGAGGGCGTAGGATTCAAGGAAGAATTGCATTTTGTGTTTTGTGGGGATATGGGAGTAAATGGTGGAAACACACACACAAGTTGAGAAAAAATAAGGGCCCAAAACGACCGCAATTAATGGACAAAAGTTTTGGGGGACACCCAAACACTTTCTATCATTGCAGGCAAAATGATTGAACCCCAGTTTTCGCCCTTACTTTCACACACGGTACATCCAGAAATTAATCACAGCGCTTCACTTTTTGTAATGTAACAGCCCTATTCCAAAATAAAATACATTCATAAATGAATATATATATATATATATATACATATATATATATATATATATATATATATATATATATATATACATATATTCGTTAGGTCAGGAATAAAACATGGAAGCTATTTCATCGCTACAAGCCTGTTTTGCAGGTTTCCCTGCTCTTCAGGGGATTTTTAGTATATACATATAATAAAGTATACATATGTATATATGTACATATATACACACACAATCACACATTATATATATGTGTGTATATATATATTTATATACATATGTGTTTGTGTGTGTATATATATATTTATATATATATATATATATATATTAATAAATACATACATATATATGTATATAAATATTCACACACATATGTGTGTTTGTGTGTATATATGTAAATATATACATATATTTAAATATACAAATGAAAATATATGTACATATAAACATGTATATACACACACACACATATATATGTGTGTGTATATATTATATGTATGATACATATATATGTATGTATTTATGTATAGTTGTGTATATATATATATATATATATATATATATATATATATATATATATATATATATATATATATATATATATATATATATATAAACATATATATGTATGTCCAGGAAAGTAAAAAGTAGAAGTACAATAGCCGCAAATAAGGGAACATATTTTTTTTAATAGCAGGGGCCCCGATACTTTTTGAAATGCGGCCCCTCAGTCAAAAAGTTTCGGGACCCCTGCTATAAATGGACAAAAGTATGGGGACAGCTGGCATTCCCCAAAGAATTTTCCCTTATAGTACCAACCTCGTCACGTCCGTTGTGTCCTTGAGCAAGACACTTCACCCTTGCTCCTGATGGGTGCTGGTTAGTGCCTTGCATGGCAGCTCCCTCCATCAGTGTGTGAATGTGTGTGTGAATGGGTAAATGTGGAAGTAGTGTCAAAGCGCTTTGAGTACCTTGAAGGTAGAAAAGCGCTATACGAGTACAACCCATTTATCATTTATTATATCACGTCACCGATTGGAAAATGCATTTTTAGACAATGTGATTTGCCCAAGCGGCTAGGAGAATCTGAGAGTAACAACCAACAAGCGGTAGAAAGTGGATTAGAAAGGACGGCCTTAAAAAAATTAAATAAAATTAACTTGGGACTTCCCGCGGGCCGTAGTTTGTGGAGCAGTGAATTATAGTGTATACATTCATGTGTGGAAGCCAACCATTTACAAATGTCATTCAGAGCAAGAACACCTCTGAGCACCTGTTGTTACAGACAAAGG
>NC_084619.1:63998072-64003072 GCF_033978795.1 Nerophis ophidion | reverse complement strand
AGGACAACGACCTTGAGAGCACTCCAATACCATCCATCCGTCTTCATCCGCTTATCCGAGGTCGGGTCGCGGGGGCAGCAGCCTAAGCAGGGAAGCCCAGACTTTCCTCTCCCCAATCACTTCGTCCAGCTCTTCTCGGGGGATCCCGAGGCGTTCCCAGGCCAGCCAGGAGACATAGTCTTCCCAACGTGTCCTGGGTCTTCCCCGTGACCTCCTACCGGTTGGACGTGCCCTAAACACCTCCCTAGGATGGCGTTCGGGTGGCATCCTGACCAGATCCTCGAACCACCTCAGCTCGTTCCTCTCCATGTGGTGGAACAGCGGCTTTACCAGCTACTCCCGGATGACAGAGCTTCTCACCCGTCGGAGGAAACTCATTTCGGCGGCGAGTACCCGTGTGTGGAGAGGAGGAGCCGGCGAACGAACAGCGGGGCAGGGCACGCTGGAGCCCGGCCCAAGATGGCGAGGAGGAGGACAATGCGAGCGACGCCGCAGTCAAGTGCAGGTGCGTGGATCACGCACTGGTACACGATTAACATTTCTCCTCACGCTGTATAAAAGGGGGAGAGAACAGGGCAGAAGGAGGAGGAGAGCCCGCAGCAGCAACCGAGGAGCGAAAGCAACAAAGAGCAGCCGAGGACGACGACGACAGTGGCTGAAAAGCGGACGGTAAGAGAGTAGTGGAGAGGAGGAGCTAAAAAAAAGCGACCCGACCTGAAGACAAAGCTCTATTGAAAAATAAAGCGAGTCAAACCTGCTCAAGCGAGATGTCCTTCCTTGATGGTCCTGGGAACCCGCACGTGATTTTGTCCTTTCGGTCATAACCCAAAGCTCATGACCATAAGCGAGGACGGGAACGTAGATCGACCGGTAAATTGAGAGCTTTGCCTTCCGGCTCAGCTCCTTCTTCACCACAACGGATCGATACAGCGTCCGCATTACTGAAGACGCCGCAGTGATCTCACCATCCACTCTTCCCTCACTCGTGAACAAGACTCCGAGGTACTTGAACTCCTCTACTCCGGGCAGGGTCTCCTCCCCAACCCGGAGATGGCACTTCACCCTTTTCCGGGCGAGAACCATGGACTCGGACTCGGAGGTGCTGATTCCCATCCCAGTCGCTTCACTGCGAACCGATCCAGTGAGAGCTGAAGATCCTGGCCAGATGAAGCAATCAGAACCACATCATCTGCAAAAAGCAGAGACCTAACCCTGCAGCCACCAAACCGGATCCCCTGCGCTTAGAAATTCTGTCCACAAAAGTTATGAACATAATGGGTGACAAAGGGCAGCCTTGGTGGAGTCCAACCCTTACTGGAAACATATCCGACTTACCGCCGGCAATACGGACCAAGCTCTGACACTTTTCCGTACAGAGGGCAGACCGCCACAATCAGACAGTCCGATACCCCGTACTCTCTGAGCACTCCCCACAGGACTTCCCGAGGGACTCGGTCCAATGCCTTCTCCATTCCCACAGAAATCAAACGTTTCTCCGTTGTTCTTTTTCGCACTCGACTTTGCACGTTGGTCAATAGCGTCTCCACCAGCGAGTCGTTAACGACTAATTAGCACGGAGCCCCTCAGGATCTTATCAACAATTATTGCATTATCGACCCCCGGCCGTACCGAACCTGCCTCCCGATCGATCAGCCCTCATGCAAAGTAATCTGACAATGTGATTAGATTGTCGTCGTATAAATGACCCTGGGGCCGTGGAAAAAGGCAGGGAAAGGACGCCGGATAACGGGACAAACCTCTTTTCTTTCTTTCAGGTTGGTCAGCATCACGATGGTGGCGGTCTTCTGCTCCCAGATCATCCGCCAGAAGTCGGCCACCGTCTCCGGCTTTGGACCTGAGGTGGGAAAAAGGCAGCGATTGGACAAACAAAACAAAATAATCCTTATTTGTTCCATCTATTTTTCTAGGGCTTGTCCTGTTTGATGGGGGTGCTGGAGCCTATCCCAGCTGCAGGTTACACCCTGGAAAAGTGGCCCGCTCATCACAGGGTTGACACAGATAGACAGACAACGTTCACATACTCAGGACCAATTTAGTGTTGCCAATCAGACTATCCCCCAGGTGCGTGTCTTTGGAGGTGGGAGGGGCCTAGCCCCAGGTGCATGTCTTTGGAGTTGGGAGGGGCCTATCCCCAGGTGCGTGTCTTTGGAGTTGGGAGGGGCCTATCCCCAGGTGCGTGTCTTTGGAGGTGTGAGGGGCCTATCCCCAGGTGTGTGTCTTTGGAGGTGGGAGGGGCCTATCCCCAGGTGCGTGTTTTTGGAGGTGGGAGGGGCCTATCCCAAGGTGCATGTCTTTGGAGGTGGGAGGGGCCTATCCCAGGGTGCTTGTCTTTGGAGGTGGGAGGGGCCTATCCCCAGGTGTGTGTCTTTGGAGGTGGGAGGGGCCTATCCCCAGGTGTGTGTCTTTGAAGGTGGGAGGGGCCTATCCCCAGGTGCGTGTCTTTGGAGTTGGGAGGGGCCTATCCCCAGGTGCGTGTCTTTGGAGGTGTGAGGGGCCTATCCCCAGGTGTGTGTCTTTGGAGGTGGGAGGGGCCTATCCCCAGGTGCGTGTTTTTGGAGGTGGGAGGGGCCTATCCCAAGGTGCATGTCTTTGGAGGTGGGAGGGGCCTATCCCAGGGTGCTTGTCTTTGGAGGTGGGAGGGGCCTATCCCCAGGTGTGTGTCTTTGGAGGTGGGAGGGGCCTATCCCAAGGTGCGTGTCTTTGGAGTTGGGAGGGGCCCTTCCCCAGGTGCGTGTCTTTGGAGTTGGGAGGGGCCTATCCCCAGGTGCGTGTTTTTGGAGGTGGGAGGGGCCTATCCCAAGGTGTGTGTCTTTGGAGGTGGGAGGGGCCTATCCCCAGGTGCGTGTTTTTGGAGGTGGGAGGGGCCTATCCCAAGGTGCATGTCTTTGGAGGTGGGAGGGGCCTATCCCAGGGTGCTTGTCTTTGGAGGTGGGAGGGGCCTATCCCCAGGTGTGTGTCTTTGGAGGTGGGAGGGGCCTATCCCCAGGTGTGTGTCTTTGAAGGTGGGAGGGGCGTATCCCCAGGTGCGTGTCTTTGGAGGTGGGAGGGGCCTATCCCCAGGTGCGTGTTTTTGGAGGTGGGAGGGGCCTATCCCAAGGTGCATGTCTTTGGAGGTGGGAGGGGCCTATCCCAGGGTGCTTGTCTTTGGAGGTGGGAGGGGCCTATCCCCAGGTGCGTGTTTTTGGAGGTGGGAGGGGCCTATCCCAAGGTGCATGTTTTTGGAGTTGGGAGGGGCCTATCCCAGGGTGCTTGTCTTTGGAGGTGGGAGGGGCCTATCCCCAGGTGCGTGTTTTTGGAGGTGGGAGGGGCCTATCCCAAGGTGCGTGTCTTTGGAGTTGGGAGGGGCCCTTCCCCAGGTGCGTGTCTTTGGAGTTGGGAGGGGCCTATCCCCAGGTGCGTGTCTTTGGAGGTGTGAGGGGCCTATCCCCAGGTGTGTGTCTTTGGAGGTGGGAGGGGCCTATCCCCAGGTGCGTGTTTTTGGAGGTGGGAGGGGCCTATCCCAAGGTGCATGTCTTTGGAGGTGGGAGGGGCCTATCCCAGGGTGCTTGTCTTTGGAGGTGGGAGGGGCCTATCCCCAGGTGTGTGTCTTTGGAGGTGGGAGGGGCCTATCCCCAGGTGTGTGTCTTTGAAGGTGGGAGGGGCGTATCCCCAGGTGCGTGTCTTTGGAGGTGGGAGGGGCCTATCCCCAGGTGCGTGTTTTTGGAGGTGGGAGGGGCCTATCCCAAGGTGCATGTCTTTGGAGGTGGGAGGGGCCTATCCCAGGGTGCTTGTCTTTGGAGGTGGGAGGGGCCTTTCCCCAGGTGCGTGTTTTTGGAGGTGGGAGGGGCCTATCCCAAGGTGCGTGTCTTTGGAGTTGGGAGGGGCCCTTCCCCAGGTGCGTGTCTTTGGAGGTGGGAGGGGCCTATCCCCAGGTGCATGTCTTTGGAAGTGGGAGGGGCCTATCCCCAGGTGCGTGTTTTTGGAGGTGGGAGGGGCCTATCCCAAGGTGCGTGTCTTTGGAGTTGGGAGGGGCCCTTCCCCAGGTGCGTGTCTTTGGAGGGGGGAGGGGCCTATCCCCAGGTGCATGTCTTTGGAAGTGGGAGGGGCCTATCCCCAGGTGCATGTCTTTGGAGGTGGGAGGAAGCCGGAGCACCCGGAGGGAACCCACCAGGGATCCATGTTGTTGGTTGGGAAATGACCAAATTTCAATCATTAAATCAACGTCACAACCCGACATTGATTAAACATCGTCAAAAAGCATGTCGTTCCAACGTAATGTTTGAGTTGCTCAACGTCAGGACCTAATTCAACATGTTTTCAACCATGTTTCTGTGACAGCGCGGGCTCGAACCCGCTTTTCTCCGGCAGCTGGGACTGCCAGCACCTCCGTTGGCAGAGTGCGAGACACGCCCCTGCTCGGGCTGGCCGCGTCACGCCCACATTCCGGCAATGTTGTGGGCGATCAGCAATCTGCACACCTGGTACTGATGAGGGCCACCCAAGGATCTTAGCCGGAACTTAACCGTTGGTTACCCTATGCTTTCCCAAGTTCTCCGGTCGTCCCCTGTTGTTCCCCTCTGGATTCTGGACTGCCTCCCTTCATCCTCGACCTCCGCTTGGACACGGGCTTCCTTCTTCTCGCTTAGCCCCCTGATCATCTGCCTGCCCCACAGACTGCCTTCTTGCCTTGTCCCTCCTCTCGATCCAACACTAGGTAACACACACTACAGCTAATCACACACACACTCTTGGATTTTGTCACACACCATTCTAAAATAAATAATAGAGCTTTACTGCCCCCTTGTAGTTCTGTGCCGTCACAACTCCTTCCAGCAAACGTAGTAGTTTCAATGTCTTGTGCCTGCTGGGAAATATTTTTAAACCTGAGGTGTTTTTTAGGCCAAGACTGCGACTATAAGCGGCCCAGAGGAGCTTTTGTAACCCGTAGCCTGTTTTTAAAAAGGTTTTATTATTTTTTTTGTATATTTTTCAGAATCGTG
>NC_084619.1:63905572-63993072 GCF_033978795.1 Nerophis ophidion | reverse complement strand
GGTTTGATCCGACATTAGACATCAACGTTATTCGTTTACAAAAACAACTATTTTGCAACGTTGTTTCAAAGTCAGTTTTTAAAGGACATGTACGTAAAATCAAGGTTGTGTATTTTGTGAGAGGAAGTGTTTGGCCAAGGTCACCTGAGGCAGTAGATGGTCAGCAGGACGAGGACGATGAGGACCAGAGACAAGATCAGCGTGGAGGGCAGCACGTGTCCGCCCTGATGGCCGGTGTTACCTGGGCACACCACGCGGTGGAGTGGACACTTTTAGTTTTGCTTTCAATATGGACGTTCTTGCACCGTCAGCGTTTACCTGCTGTGTGGTTGTCATGGGAAGAACTGTTGGAGACCCCGCTCAGGAACAACACCATCGTCTCTGTGGGAAGAAGCATCGCTTTTTTCCATTTGCTTACACACAATACCACTAACTGTGTCTTTTTTCAAAAGGATTTACACATGTTTCCAAACACCACATTCAATTTTCTTACGGGTTTCTCCTTTTACTTACACACAATTTTACTAACTGTGTGTCTTTCTTCAAAATGACGTACACACATTTCCAAACACCACATCCAATTATCTTACAGTTTTCTCCTTTTACTTACACACAATTTTACTAACTGTGTGTCTTTCTTCAAAAGGATTTACACACTTTTCCAAACACCGCGTTCAATTTTCTTACAGTTTTTCCATTTGCTTACACACAATTTGACTGTCTTTTTTCAAAAGGATTTACACACGTTTCCAAACTCCACATTCAATTTCCTTACAGTTTTTCCATTTACTTACACACAGTTTTACCAACTGTGTGTCTTTCTTCAAAACGATTTACACACTTTTCCAAACACCGCGTTCAATTTTCTTACGGTTTTCTCCTTTTACTTACACACAATTTTACTAACTGTGTGTCTTTCTTCAAAATGATTTACACACATTTCCAAACACCACATTCAATTTTCTTACAGTTTTCTCCTTTTACTTACACACAATTTTACTAATTGTGTGTCTTTCTTCAAAAGGATTTACACACTTTTTCAAACACTGCGTTCAATTTTCTTACAGTTTTTCCATTTGCTTACACACAATTTGACTGTCTTTTTTCAAAAGTATTTACACACTTTTCCAAACACCACATTCAATTTTCTTACAGTTTTTTCATTTTGCTTACACACAATTTTACTAACTGTGTGTCTTTTTTTCCAAAAGGATTTACACACTTTTCCAAACACCACATATAATTTTCTTACAGTTTTTTCCATTTGCTTACACACAATTTGACTCTGTGTCTTTCTTCAAAATATTTACACACTTTTCCAAACACCACATTCAATTTTCTTACAGTTTTTTCCATTTGCTTACACACAATTTGACTATGTGTCTTTCTTCAAAATTATTTGCACACATTTCCAAACCCTTCATTCAATATTTTTTTTACAGTTTTCCCCATGTGTATACACACAATTTAGCTCGGTTGGTAGAGCGGCCGTGCCAGCAACTTGAGGGTTGCAGGTTCGATTCCCGCTTCCGCCATCCTAGTCCCTGCCGTTGTGTCCTTGGGCAAGACACTTTACCCACCTGCTCCCAGTGCCACCCACACTGGTTTAAATGTAACTTAGATATGGGGTTTGTAAAGCGCTTTGAGTCACTAGAGAAAAAGCGCTATATAAATATAATTCACTTCACTTCACTAACTGTGTTTTCTTCAAAATTATTTACACACTTTTCCAAACAGCACATTCAATTTTCTTACAGTTTTTTCCATTTGCTTACACACAATTTTACTAACTGTGTGTCTTTTTAAAAAAAGAGGATTTAAACACTTTTCCGTACTCCACATTAATTTTCTTACAGTTTTTTTTCCATTTGCTTACACACAATTTGACTATGTGTCTTTCTTCAAAATTATTTGCACACATTTCCAAACCCTTCATTCAATTTTTTTTACAGTTTTTCCCATGTGCATACACACAATTTGACAATGTGTCTTTCTTGAAAATGATTTACGCACTTTTCCAAACACCACATTCAATTTTCTTAGTTTTTTCCATTTGGTTGGACACAATTTGACTATGTGTCTTTCTTCAAAAGGATTTACACCCTTTTCCAAACACCACATTACATTTTCTTAATTTTTCCCATTTGCTTACACACAATTTGACTTTGTCTTTCTTCAAAATGATTTCAACACTTTTCCAACCACATTCAATTTCCTTAGTTTTTTCCATTTTCCTACACACAATTTGACTGTCTTTTTTCAAAAAGGATTTACACATTTTTCCAAACACTACATTAAATTTTATTACAGTTTTTTTCCATTTGCTTACACAGAATTTTACTAACTGTGTGTCTTTCTTCAAAATTATTTACACACTTTTCCAAACTCCACATTCAATTTCCTTATTTTTTTCCATTTGCTTACACACAATATGACTAAGTGTATTTCTTCAAAATGATTTACACACTTTTCCAAACACCACATTAAATTTTCTTACAGTTTTTCCCATTTGCTTACACACAATTTTACTAACTTTGTGCCTTTTTTTCAAAAGGATTTTCACACTTTTCCAAACACCTCATTCAATTTCCTTATTTTTTCCCAAATGCTTACACACAATTTGAGTGTGTCTTTCTTCAAAATTATCTACACACTTTTCCAAACCCCACATTCGATTTTTTTTACACTTTTTTCCATGTACTTACACACAATTTGACTATGTTTTTTTCTTCAAAATTATTTACACACTTTTACAAACACCATATTCAATTTTCTTACAGTTTTTTTCCATTTGCTTACACACAATTTGACTAACTTTGTGCCTTTTTTTCAAAAAGGATTTACACACTTTTCCAAACACCACATTCAATTTTCTCACAGTTTCCTCTATTTACTTACACACAATTTGACTAACTGTGTGACTTTTTTCAAAAGAACTTACACAATTTTCTAAACACCACATTCAATTTTGTTACAGTTTTTTTTTCCATTTTTCTTTTTTTCAGTTAGTAAAATTGTGTGTAAGCAAATGGAAAAAAAAAATGGAAAAAGTTTTGAAAAAAATCTGGGGCTCAAGATGTGTTTATCACAATCCTCGTGTGTTGCAAAGTGTTGAAAATGAGTGTGTCACCATCATTATGTATATAAGCACTTTGAGTCACTAGAGAAAAGCGCTATATAAAAATAATTCACTTCACATTATCTGCATGCAAGATGTGAAGGTGTAATATTTCACAAAAAACTGTAATAATTATGCAAATCTGCACACTGGTTTCGTTTACTGTGTATAAAATCCAGTGTAAACAATTGGAAAAAACTATAACGGGCCATGCAACGCCGCATTTAGTCCACCAGAGGGCGGCAATGCAACGTAAAATTGCCTGCAATGTAAGGCATTCTTTTTGTTTTTTTTGTTTTTTAAGTCGATACCTGCTATTTATAGAGAAGTAAACAAACACATATTATTAATACAAGAGTTTATATTTATAGTTTTGAATAATTTCGGTGTAAGAAACGTTTGGCTGTCATTGGTGTACCTAATGAAGTGTCCAGTGCCTGCTGAAATCCACACGTAAACGGAATCTAGGTTATAATCTTCACCAGATGGTGTTTTCCTCATCCTTTTTATTTTTTCCTTGTCCTTTTCACACTTAGCTTTACGGCTGCTTTATTTGGGGCCTTTCCTTAAAGGGACAGTACGCGCCTCTCACCATGACAAAACTTGCAGTCGGCGTGTTATTGGCCACTTATCGCCTCATGTTGCCATTTGTCCGCCGCACACGATGGGGGATGCGGAATAAATTGGGGTCTGGATGGCGTCGCGGCGAGGACGTCCTGAGTTAGGAGGACGCCTTCTTGTTACGGGAGAAGGACGTCCGTCTTTGTGCCAATTTACTTCTTCCGCCTCATCCGGGGGCCTAATTTGTGGCGCCTCGTCTTACGCCACCCGCAGGGGGGCCGCTTAAATACACTTGGCCGCCCAAAAAAGATTGTTATTGCGGGACGGACGAGCGACAAGCCGACATTTGCAGAGAGAGGAAGAAAGCGCTTGATTAAACGTTCGCATCTTCCGCTTTTCATTGGTCAAGAAATAAATGAGGAATAATGACAGTCAGCATTTGTTTGTGTTGGTGAATGAGAGATGGTCATCACACTCCAATATTACTTTTGTTCCACCTACTTTTGTTCCTTACTACCTAGGTGGTTTACTTTTGTTTTACTTACCTTTGTTCCACTTAATTTCCTTCCATACTGCCTATGTGGTTTACTTTTGTTACACTTACTTTTGTTCCTGACTACCTTTGTGGCTTACTTTTGTTCCACTTACTTCTCTTACTACCTCTGACTTTTGTTCCTTACTGCCTATGTGGATTACTTTTCTTCTACTTACTTTTGTTCCTTACTGCTGATGTGGTTTACTATTTTTCCTAACGAACTTTGTGGCTTATTTTGTTCCACTTACTTTCGTACCTTACTGCCTATGTTGTTTACTTTTGTTCCTAAATACTTTGTGGCTTATTTTGTTCCACTTGTGTTCCTGACTACATTTGTGGCTTACTTTTTTTCCTTACAACCTTTGTGGCTTACTTTTGTTCCGCACTGCTTATGTGGCTTACTTTTGTTCCACTTTCTTTTCTTCCTTGTGTGGCTCACTTTTGTTCCAATTACGTTTGTACCTTACTACCTATGTGGTTTACTTTTTTCCTTACTACCTTTGTGGAATAATTTTGTTCCACTTACTTTTGTTCCTTACTGCCGATGTGGTTTACGTTTGTTCCTTACGACCTATTGTGGATGACTTTGGTTCCACTTACTTATGTTCCACTTACTTTTGTTCCTTAGTGACTATGTGGTTTACTTTTGGTCCTTACTACCTTTGTGGAATAATTTTGTTCCACTTACTTTTGTTCCTTACTGCCGATGTGGTTTACGTTTGTTCCTTACGACCTATTGTGGATGACTTTGGTTCCACTTACTTATGTTCCACTTACTTTTGTTCCTTAGTGACTATGTGGTTTACTTTTGGTCTTTACTACCTTTGTGGATGACTTTTGTTCCACTTACTTTTGTTCCACTTACTTTTTTTCCTTACTGCCTATGTGGTTTCCTTTGGTTCCTTATTACCTTTTGTGGCTTATTTTGTTCTACTTACTTTCATTCCTTACTGCCTATGTGGCTTACTCCTGTTCCACTTACTTTTGTTCCTGACTACCTTTGTGGCTTACTTTTGTTCCACTTGTGTTCCTTACTACCTTTGATTTTTGTTCCTTACTGCCTATGTGGATGACTTTTGTTCCACTTACTTTTGTTCCTAACATCATCCTTGATTTCTTGCACCAATAGTACCTTTACCGCTTAATTTTGTTCCACCTATTTTTGTTCCTTCCTTTTGTTCCACCCACTTTTGTTCTTTAACACTTTTGCGGCTTACTTTTGTTCCTATAACTGGATTTCAATGTTATTCCTCTTCCCCTGAACATTGTCATCTCTCCACTACAGCAAGTAAGCAAATGACCTTTCAAATGTTATTTTACAAAACATGACTCCTGGCACAGATGCCGTCCCTGGGCACTAATGTGGTTCCTCACCACCTCCGCTACCAGCTCGGCATTAAAGCGCTCACGTGGAATAAAGCAGCGGGCGTCCATCCGAGCGCGCGTGGCATCCATCCGTGCACGACGCAAGGCCAACAATGAAGGCTGCTTAGAGCCGGAGGCTAATTCTTCCTGCACTTTATAAATGTGCTGAACCCAGACCGAGGTCACAAAGCCGAGGCGGAGATGATGTTTAATCCATGTTCCTTATACGCAATTAACCTCTCAGAAACATAATTTCGTTATTTTTACTTTTGTGCCACTTACGTTTGTTCCTTACTGCCTATGTGGCTTACTTTTGTTCCACTTACGTTTGTTCCTTACTGCCTATGTGGCTGTCACGCCTGTGAATCAGGTTTTATGTTTGATCATGTTATGTTTTGTTTTTTGGACTCATGTTTCCTATTTTGCACTTCCTGGTTTTGTTTGTTTCCATAGTAACCCATTAGTTTCCACCTGGTCTCCTAGTCACGCCCTGGTCCTCGGCTCTCACACCTGATTTCAATAATCACAGCTAGTATTTAAGCCATTTGTTTTCTGTTCCTTGGGCTGGGAACTTTACCGGACTTTGTATTGAACCCTCAAGACCACGCACCTATTTTTCCTTGCCCACCTTCATGCCTTGCCACGCTGTTTATTGTTTTGACCACGCCACGTAAGATTTTTTTTGTATTTATGCCTCAGTGCAAGTTTTTGGTTTGTTTTGTGTCATGGATAGTATCTTTCCTTTGTTTGTATATAGTCGTGCCATTGTGCTGTTTTTGTTTTTGATAATAGTCTAGTTTATTATTCGCCGTTGTGCGCGCCCTTTGTTTTGTCAGTTTTTGAATTATAGTGTTAAATAAAACAATATGTACTCGCATTCACGTCTCGCTCGTGCAAATCATCCTTTGCGTGGAAGAAGCAAAACAAATTTAAGTCCATGTCTTCACAGTGGCTTATTTTTGTTCCACTTACTTTAGTTCCACACTGTGTCCTACACATTAAGTCAGTGCTACCTGCTACATCATCCTTGATTTCTTCCACCAATAGTACCTTTACGGCTAAATTTTGTTCCACCTATTTTTGTTCCATCTGTTTTTCCCACTCACTTTTGAGGTGAACAAAACTATGAATTATAGTGTTAAATAAAACAATATGTACTTGCATTCACGTCTCGCTCGTGCAAATCATCCTTTGCGTGGAAGAAGCAAAACAAATCCAAGTCCATGTCTTCACAGTGGCTTACTTTTGTTCCACTTACTTTAGTTCCGGACTAAAGCTACCTGGTACATCATCCTTTATTTATTGCACCAATAGTACTATATATATATACATATATATATATATATACATATACATATATTTATATATATATATATACATATATATATATATATATATATATATATATATATATATATATATATATATATATATATATATATATATATATATATATATATATATATATATATATATATATATACACACACTACTTTTGTTCCTTACTTTTGTTCTTTACTGCCTTTGTGGCTTACTTTTGTTCCACACCGTGTCCTACACATTAAGTCAATGCAACCTGGTACATCATCCTTAATTTCTTGCACCAATAGTACCTTTATGGCTTAATTTTGTTCCACCTATTTTTGTTCCATCTGTTTTTCCCACTCACTTTTGAGCTGAACAAAACTATGAACTATAGTGTTAAATAAAACAATATGTACTTGCATTCACATCTCGCCCGTGCAAATCATCCTTTGCGTGGAAGAAGCAAAACAAATCCAAGTCCATGTCTTCACAGTGGCTTACTTTTGTTCCACTTACTTTAGTTCCAGACTAAAGCTACCTGGTACATCATCCTTTATTTATTGCAACAATAGTACTATTATATATATATATATATATATATATATATATATATATATATATATATATATACTGTATATATATATATATATATATATATATATATATATATATGTATATATATATATATATACATATATACACATACTACTTTTGTGGCTTACTTTTGTTCCTTACTGCCTTTGTGGCTTACTTTTGTTCCACTTACTTTAGTTCCACACTGTGTCCTACACATTAAGTCAGTGCTACCTGGTACATCATCCTTGATTTCTTGCACCAATACTACCATTACGGCTTAATTTTGTCCCCCCTATTTTTGTTCCATCTGTTTTCCCCACTCACTTTTGAGCTGAACAAAAGTATTATTTATAGTGTTAAATAAAACAATATGTACTTGCATTCACATCTCGCTCGTGCAAATCATCCTTTGCGTGGAAGAAGCAAAACAATCCAAGTCCATGTCTTCACAGTGGCTTACTTTTGTTCCACTTACTTTAGTTCCAGACTAAAGCTATATATATATATATATATATATATATATATATATATATATATATATATATATATATATATATATATATATATATATATATATATATATATATATACAGTACTTTTTTGGCTTACTTTTGTTCCTTACTGCCTTTGTGACTTACTTTTGTTCCACTTTAGTTCCACACTGTGTCCTACACATTAAGTCAGTGCTACCTGGTACATCATCCTTGATTTCTTGCACCAATACTACCATTACGGCTTAATTTTGTTCCACCTATTTTTGTTCCATCTGTTTTTCCCATTCACTTTTGAGCTGAACAAAAGTATGAAGGTGTTATGACACCTTCATTACAATATATATATATATATATATATATCCATTTCCTACCGCTTGTCCCTTTAGAGGTTGCGGGGGGTGCTAGAGCAAAAAATGTAAAAACTCCAATGAGTGGTGCTGTACTGTATAGTTTTATGCAAACAGCAGCAGGAGATTCTTAATATTTAAAATAAAGCATGATGAAATTGACTCCACACGCGACCTCTCGGCCTCATTTAAACAGCTCTAATAAATAATGGAGCTATAGGAGTGAGGGGGGGGGTCCATAATGATGTAATTTACACATAAGACACACGCCGATACAAGCGGCTCATTATTCAAATGTATGCTATGGATTTAAATATCATGAATAAAGTTACATATTGATTCAAATCAATGTCAGGGATTCTTTTTAATAATGTTTAAAATTTGCATGCAGATTTGTCGTCCGTCTTGTTTGGAGTCACGGGGCTTCTGCAAAAAAAAAGCGGGTTTTTTTATTTTTTTTTTTACCGTAAAAAAAACACTCATTACCTAAATTTAAACCCCCCCCCCCGGCACATTCCCAAAGCTCATCACGTGAGCGTGAAAGAAATAGCGATAATGATATATAATGTGGCTTATGCGCGATGGCTGTTTATGCAAATCCCGCCTGAACCGCGGTTAATCTACCTCAAGGCCTCTCAACAATGCTTTCCTGGTAAAGCATCACCGTGTACACACTTTTTTTTTTTACATAAGCAAAAAAAAAAAAAAAAAAAGACCTATTTTTGGTGCTATTTCACCAAAAAATTGAATAAAGCGCAGGCAGAGTTTTTGCACCGTGATTGAGAAAATAAAAGAAATTAAAGCTGCAAGCAGCGATGGATGGGACTGCTTTGGCTGCTTCTCCAAGCCCGGAGAAGATGTATGGATGGATTATTACACAGAGAAAAAGTTGTATACACATGTGTTATACATCAGTGTCATAGTAAAAGCAGTTGTAAAGTGGCTTGGGCATTTTTAGTGAATGGATTGCACTTGCTGTATTGAAGTGGGAATAGCAAACTTCCTGTTGATTTTAGTTGGGGGTGGTCGGTGTAGGAAATATAGGTCTCAGTGAGACCTACATTGAGTTTTTTGTTTCATGTGTGTATGACAGTCCTACAGTGAGTTAGAAGCAGTTTGGTCTGAGCAGGAAGCCGCCGTTTTGTGACAGAAGTAGCACAACAGCACTAGCGCACCGGTTCTTTGCGGGCTCATAAAATCCAAACCGGGTTAGTAATTAAAACTCTTTCATTGACTTTTAATCAGAAGGGTTCAATCTCTCTTCTTTGCTCATTTGAAGCCGAAACGTATGACAGTCCTATAGTGAGTTAGAAGCAGTTTTGTCTGAGCCGGAAGCCGGCAATTTGTGACAGAAGTAGTATAACAGCACCAGCGCACCGGGTCCTTGCGGGCTCATAAAATCCAAACCGGGGTAGAAATTAAAACCCTTTCATTAATTTTTATTCAGAAGGGTTCAATCAATCAATCAATCAATCAATGTTTATTTATATAACCCTAAATCACAAATGTCTCAAAGGACTGTACAAACCACTACGACTACGACATCCTCGGAAGAACCCACATAAGGGCAAGGAAAATTCACACCCTGTGGGCAAGGAGAATTCACACCCAGTGGGACGCCAGTGACAATGATGACAATGAGAACCTTGGAGAGGACCTCAAATGTGGGAAACCCACCCCACCCTCTCTAGGTGACCGAAAACAATGGATGTCGAGCGTTTTAACATGATACTGTGAAAGTTCAATCCCTCTTCCGTGTTCATTCGAAGCCGAAATGACAAACGGCCTCAGAGGATATAATGTTTGGAAAAAAAAGCAACATTTTTTTAGCCAACTTTTGGATTGAAGGGGGAATTGCCAACTTCCTGTTGATTTTAGCCGGGGGGTGTCAGTGTATGAAATATAGGTCTAACTGAGACCTACATAAAAGTTTTTTTTTCATGTTTCTACAACATTCCTACTGAAAGTTAGAGACAGTTTTGTCTGTGTTTTTCTTCCCAGGGGGCGCTAGAGCGCAATTTTGAGTTTTGGGGTTTGGTTTTTTGATTAGATCGCAATTTTCGCCAGTCCTGATGTCTGTGTCCAGTTTGGTGAGTTTTGAAGCATTTTAAGGGGGTCAAATTACAGCTTAAAGAGGCGGCGGTATAATAATAAAGAATAATAATAATAATAATAATAATAATATTAATAAAATGCTAGACATTCAAAAGGGTCCTCTGTCCCAAAGGGATATCGGTCCCTAATAAATAAATCCTCTTGCAAATCCTGATTAGAAGGCTAAAGGTGCAGTGATCCGAGGGTTTTAGCAACTACTAAGTACGCTGAGTCAAATTGTGTCTAATCACGGCGACGATGTCATCCCTTCATTACGTGCTCACAACGCTCTTGCCCTTTTTTATCATGGCGTGCAACAAAAAACTGTTCACGCCGAGGCGGTAATCGGCAAACACTTGAACCGAAAGTAAATTCAGCTCCAACCGTGTGGAACAAGTCTTTAGTTATTAGTGGGTGTAGCACGCGGCGCTAATGAGAGCCGCTGTTAAAAGGCATTAACTCAAAATCGGATATGATGAAAGGCTCGTTAAACACCAGCCAATAATCATACGGTGCTTGGAGTTTGTGAGTAAGCGATTACCCGACACATGAAACTAGACAAATGACTCATTATTGTTAAAATTATCATAAATATCGTATCATCATTTTTTGGCAATTCCAACCTTGTATTTGTGTTGTGGAATATTGGTTGGGAAATTACAGTAATGTAATGTTAAAAACAACGTCACAACCAAATATTGATTAAAAGTTGTCAAAAAGCATGTTGATTCAACATTGTATTTTTGTTGTTGAATTCAACGTTAAAAACAACATCATCACAACCAAACATTGATTAAATGTTGTCAAAAAGCATGTTGTTTCAACGTTGTATTTGTGTTGTAGAATATTGGTTAAGAAATGACCGAAATTCAATGTTAAAAATACCGTCACAACCCAACATTGATTAAACGTCATCAAAAAGTATGTTGATTCAACGTTGTGTTTGTGTTGTGGAATATTGGTTACAAATTTACTAAAATTCAATTGTCAAATCAACGTCTGAACCTAACTTTGATTAAACGTCGTCAGAAAGCATGTTGATTTAACGTTGTATTTGTGTGGTAGAATATTGGTTGAGAAATGACCAAAATTCAATGGTCAAATAGACCTCAGAACCCAACATTCAAAAGCACGTTGTTTCAACGTTGTATTTATGTTGTAGAATATTGGTTGGAAAATGACCAAAATTCAATGATCAAATCAACGTCTGAACCTAACATTGATTAAACATTGTCAAAAAGCATGTTGTTTCAAAGTTGTATTGATATTGAAGAAAATTGGTTACAAAAATACTCAAATTTCAAAGGTCAAATCAACTTGAGAACCCAACATTGATTAAATGTCATCAAAAGGCATGTTGTTTCAACGTTGTATTTGTGTTGTGGAATATCGGCTGGGAAATGACCAAAATTCAATGTTAAAAATAACATCACAACCAAACATTGATTAAACGTCGTCAAAAAGCATGTTGACTCAATGTTGTATTTGTGTTGTAGAATATTGTTTGGAAAATGACCAAAATTCAATGATCAAATCAACGTCAGAACCCAACATTGATTAAACGTTGTGAAAAAGCATGTTGTTTCAATGTTGTATTTGTGTTCTAGAATATTGGTTGGTCCCAATAAGAGACAAGCGGTAGGAAAAGGACGGGTTATCGGATGACCAAAATTTACTTTTAAAAACTACGTCAAAACCTAACAATGAATAAACGTTGTGAAAAAGCATGCTGTTTCAATGTTGTATTTGGGTTGTACAATATTGTTTGGAAAATGACGAAATTTTAATCATTAAATCAACATCAGAGCCTAACATTGAATCAACGTTGTCAAAAGCATGTTGTTTCAACGTTATGTTTGTGTGGTAGAATATTGGTTGTGAAATGACCAATATTCAATGTTAAAAACGTCACAACCAAACATTGATTAAAAATCGTCAAAAAGCATGTTGATTCAACGTTGTATTTGTGTTGTAGAACATTGGTTGGGAAATGACCAAAATTCAATGATCAAATCAACATCAGATCCCAACATTGATTAAACGTTGACGAATGTCAAGACTGGGACTTGGGCGTGGATTGTTTTCCCGAGGTGCAAAGCGATTGGAGTGGACTTTGGGGTTTGTTTTTTCAGAAGGTAAAGGAAAGTTGGAGCGGGCAAGGCGTGAATGTAAGTACATATTGTTGTTTTGACACTAACTGCAAAAAAAAAGAATAATCTTGACTATGAAAACAAAACTTGCACTAAGGTAAAACTATGGTCGTAAAATAAAAACTAGCACTATGGCATGAATAACAAAAAACTGACTTTGAACAAGAAAATAACCTGGATCATCGGCATGGAAGGCATAGCAGGTGATAGATGGTGTGAAGGAGGTGGTAGACGGGGATGGTGCCAGGACGAAGAACAGAAACAGACAGGCTTAAATAGCAGTGACATGATTAGTGAAAACAGGTCCGAGACATGACGACAGGTGAAAACTAATGGGTAGTCATGGTGACAAAACAAACCAGGAAGTGCAAAACAGGAACCGGAGTGGCCAAAAAACAAACAGAACATGACTAAAACAAAACATGATCACATAGACATGACAACGGAAAGGATGTCGTTTCAACGTTGTATTTGTGTTGTAGAATATTGGTTGGGAAAGGACCAAAGTTCAATGGTCAAATCAACGTTGATTAAACGTCGTCAAAAAGCATGTTGATTCGACGTTGTATTTGAATTGTAGAATTTTGGTTGGAAAATGACCTAAATTCAATGTTAAAAACAACGTCACAACTAAACATTGATTAAACGTCGTCAAAAAGCATGTTGATTAAACGTTGTGTTTGTTTGGTAGAATATTGCTTGGTCCCCATTAGGGACAAGCGGTAGAAAAAGGATAAATTATCGGATGACCAAAATTCAATGTTAAAACCTAACATTGATTAAACATAGTCAAAAAGCATGTTGATTCGACGTTGTATTTGTGTTGTAGAATATTAGTTGGGAAATGACCAAAATTCAATGGTCGAATCAAAGTCACAACCTGACATTGAATAAACGTCAAAAAGTTTGTTATTAACTCCAAAGTTGATCCGTTCCCTCCGTGTTATGTCTTGGTTAAAGGTCATTATATTTTGTATTCAACAAATAGTTTTCAACACAGAAATGGAGTGTTGTTTTTTTTGTGTGTGCTATGGCGCCATCTTTTGGACGAGTTGGCTCACTGCAGGTGCTGAGGGTTCCTGTTTCGTACCTTGAACCGTTTCCTCTACTATTCGTTTATGGCGTTTCTGCTCAAAGTGATCGTCATTCGAGCGAGGTTTGTAAGTTTTACAATATAACTACAACAATTCATACTTACTAAACGGTCCCATGTGTGACGTATGTCAGAGTGTTTTCATGCATATTTCTACGTGCTATCGTAATGTAATTAAGCTAGCGTCGTTAGCAATAGCAAATATGCTAACGCATTTACAAGTGTTTTTGTTAGTGTTAACTAACAATGGCATTCTTTTTCTATTGTTTCAGTTTCGTAAACTTTTGAAATTGAGTCTGTTTATCCGATTTGGAGAGTTAGCTTCCGCAGCTAGCGGGTCCATGACAGTGACTTCTGTTTTGTTTGATCAGCCGTTTTACTGCCCCAGTTTGGAAATAATTAAGGTTTGTAAATAAATATTTACAAAATCTTTCCTACTGTTATATGTATGCGGTTTATAGTCCAGTGCGGCTAATATATTTAGAAATATCTATTTCTTCTAAAAATTGGTGGGTGCAGCTTGAATAAAGCCCGGAAAATACTGTACAAACCTTTCTATTCACAAACCTGTTCAAGAACTATCAAATACATCAAGGTTCCAGTGGATTTCGGAGGATGAAGTGAACAAATTAGCATTACAGCTACAAAGAAAACAATGAAAACGATGCCAGATGATACAAACCACCGACCTTGCATTACTCGACGTTCGCATTGTAAGTTTTACAATATAACTAAAACAACTCATACTTACTAAACGGTTCCGTGCATTATTTTTGTTTAGTTTCAAAAACTCTTGAAATTGAGTCTGTTTAGCTGATTAGAGAGCTAGCTTCCACAGCTAGTGGGTCCATGACGATGACTTCTGTTTTGTTTGATAAGCCGTTATACTGCCCTGTGACAGGCACAGTTTGGAAATAATTAAGGTTTGTAAATAAAAAAATTACAAAATCTTTCTTACTGTTATATGTATGCGGCTTATAATCCAGTGCGGCTAATATATATAAAAATATCTATTTCTTCTAAAAATTGGTGGTTGCGGCTTGAATAAAGCCCAGAAAATACTGTATAGACCTCTCTATTCACAAACCTGTTCAAAAACTATCAAGTACATCAAGGTTCTAGTGGATTCCAGAGGAAGAGGTGTAAAAATTAGCATGACAGCTACAAAGAAAACAATGAAAACGATGCTGGATGATACAAATCACTGACTTTACATTACTCAACGCTCCCATTGAAAGTTTTTACAATATAACTAAAACAATTCATACTTACTAAACCGTTCCATGCATTCTTTTTGTACTGTTTTAGTTTCGTAAACTCTTGAAATTGAGTCTATTTAGCCGATTTGGAGAGCTAGCGGGTCCATGACGATGACTTCTGTTTTGTTTGATCAGCCGTTTTACCGCCCTGTGACAGGCACAGTTTGGAAACATTTAAGGTATGTAAATAAACATTTACAAAATTTTTCGTACCGTCATATGTATGCGGCTTATAGTCCAGTGCGGCTAATATATGTAAAATATTTATTTCCTCTAAAATGTGGTGGGTGCAACTTGAATAAAGCCCGGAAAATACTGTATAGACCTTTCTATTCACAAACCTGTTCAAAAACTATCAAGTACATCAAGGTTCCAGTGGATTCCAGAGGATGAGGTGCAAAAATTAGCATGACAGCTACAAAAAAAACAATGAAATCGATGCTGGATGATACAAATCACTGACTTTACATTACTCAACGCTCCCATTGAAAGTTATTACAATATAACTAAAACAATTCATACTTACTAAACCGTTCCATGCATTCTTTTTGTACTGTTTTAGTTTCGTAAACTCTTGAAATTGAGTCTATTTAGCCGATTTGGAGAGCTAGCGGGTCCATGACGATGACTTCTGTTTTGTTTGATCAGCCGTTTTACTGCCTGTGACAGGCACAGTTTGGAAACATTTAAGGTATGTAAATAAACATTTACAAAATATTGCGTACCGTTATATGTATGCGGCTTATAGTCCAGTGCGGCTAATATATGTAAAATATTTATTTCCTCTAAAATTTGGTGGGTGCAGCTTGAATATAGCTCGGAAAATTCCGTAAAACCCTTTCTATTCACAAACCTGTTCAAAAACTATCAAGTACTTCAAAGTTCCAGTGGATTTCAGAGGATGACGTGCACAAATTAGCATTACAACTACAAATAAAACAACGAAAACGATGCTGGATGATACAAACCACCGACCTTGCATTACTCAACGTTCCCATTGTAAGTTTTTACAATATAACTAACACAACCCATACATACTAAACCGTTCCGTGCATTCTTTTTGTTCAGTTTCAAAAACTCTTGAAATTGAGTCTGTTTAGCTGATAAGAGAGCTAGCTTCCACAGCTAGTGGGTCCATGACGATGACTTCGGTTTTGTTTGATCAGCCGTTTTACTGCCCTGAGACAGGCACAGTTTGGAAACATTTAAGGTATGTAAATAAACATTTACAAAATGTTTCGTACTGTTATATGTATGCGGCTTATGGTCCAGAGCGGCTAATATATATAAAAATATCTATTTCTTCTAAAAATTGGTGGTTGCGGCTTGAATAAAGCCCGGAAAATACTGTATAGACCTTTCTATTCACAAACCTGTACAAAACCTATCAAGTACATCAAGGTTCTAGTGGATTCCAGAGGAAGAGGTGCAAAAATTAGCATGACAGCTACAAAGAAAACAATGAAAACGATGCTGGATGATACAAATCACTGACTTTACATTACTCAACGCTCCCATTGAAAGTTTTTACAATATAACTAAAACAATTCATACTTACTAAACCGTTCCATGCATTCTTTTTGTACTGTTTTAGTTTCGTAAACTCTTGAAATTGAGTCTATTTAGCCGATTTGGAGAGCTAGCGGGTCCATGACGATGACTTCTGTTTTGTTTGATCAGCCGTTTTACCGCCCTGTGACAGGCACAATTTGGAAACATTTAAGGTATGTAAATAAACATTTACAAAATTTTTCGTACCGTCATATGTATGCGGCTTATAGTCCAGTGCGGCTAATATATGTAAAATATTTATTTCCTCTAAAATGTGGTGGGTGCAACTTGAATAAAGCCCGGAAAATACTGTATAGACCTTTCTATTCACAAACCTGTTCAAAAACTATCAAGTACATCAAGGTTCCAGTGGATTCCAGAGGATGAGGTGCAAAAATTAGCATGACAGCTAAAAAAAAACAATGAAATCGATGCTGGATGATACAAATCACTGACTTTACATTACTCAACGCTCCCATTGAAAGTTATTACAATATAACTAAAACAATTCATACTTACTAAACCGTTCCATGCATTCTTTTTGTACTGTTTTAGTTTCGTAAACTCTTGAAATTGAGTCTATTTAGCCGATTTGGAGAGCTAGCGGGTCCATGACGATGACTTCTGTTTTGTTTGATCAGCCGTTTTACTGCCTGTGACAGGCACAGTTTGGAAACATTTAAGGTATGTAAATAAACATTTACAAAATATTGCGTACCGTTATATGTATGCGGCTTATAGTCCAGTGCGGCTAATATATGTAAAATATTTATTTCCTCTAAAATTTGGTGGGTGCAGCTTGAATATAGCTCGGAAAATTCCGTAAAACCCTTTCTATTCACAAACCTGTTCAAAAACTATCAAGTACTTCAAAGTTCCAGTGGATTTCAGAGGATGACGTGCACAAATTAGCATTACAACTACAAATAAAACAACGAAAACGATGCTGGATGATACAAACCACCGACCTTGCATTACTCAACGTTCCCATTGTAAGTTTTTACAATATAACTAAAACAACCCATACATACTAAACCGTTCCGTGCATTCTTTTTGTTCAGTTTCAAAAACTCTTGAAATTGAGTCTGTTTAGCTGATTAGAGAGCTAGCTTCCACAGCTAGTGGGTCCATGACGATGACTTCGGTTTTGTTTGATCAGCCGTTTTACTGCCCTGAGACAGGCACAGTTTGGAAACATTTAAGGTATGTAAATAAACATTTACAAAATGTTTCGTACTGTTATATGTATGCGGCTTATGGTCCAGAGCGGCTAATATATATAAAAATATCTATTTCTTCTAAAAATTGGTGGTTGCGGCTTGAATAAAGCCCGGAAAATACTGTATAGACCTTTCTATTCACAAACCTGTACAAAACCTATCAAGTACATCAAGGTTCTAGTGGATTCCAGAGGATGAGGTGCAAAAATTAGCATAACAGCTACAAAGAAAACAATGAAAACGATGTTGGATGATACAAATCACTGACCTTACATTTCTCAACGTGCCCACTGTAAGTTTTTACAATATAACTAAAACAACTCATACTAACTAAACCGTTCCGTGCATTCATTTTGTTCAGTTTCAAAAACTCTTGAAATTGACTCTGTTTAGCTGATTAGAGAGCGAGCTTCCACAGCTAGTGGGTCCATGACGATGACTTCGGTTTTGTTTGATCAGCCGTTTTACTGCCCTGTGACAGGCACAGTTTGGAAAAATTTAAGGTATGTAAATAACGATTTACAAAATGTTTCGTACTGTAATATGTATGCGGCTTATAGTCCAGAGCGGCTAATATATATAAAGATATCTATTTCTTCTAAAAATTGGTGGTTGCGGCTTGAATAAAGCCCGGAAAATACTGTATAGACCTTTCTATTCACAAACCTGTTCAAAAACTATCAAGTACATCAAGGTTCTAGTGGATTCCAGAGGATGAGGTGCAAAAATTAGCATGACAGCTACAAAGAAAACAATGAAAACGATGCTGGATGATACAAATCACTGACCTTACATTTCTCAACGTGCCCACTGTAAGTTTTTACAATATAACTAAAACAACTCATACTTACTAAACCGTTCCGTGCATTCATTTTGTTCAGTTTCAAAAACTCTTGAAATTGAGTTTGTTTAGCTGATTAGAAAGCCAGCTTCCACAGCTAGTGGGTCCATGACGATGACTTCTGTTTTGTTTGATCAGCCGTTTTACTGCCCTGTGACGGGCATAGTTTGGAAACATTTAAGGTATGTAAATAACCATTTACAAAATGTTTCGTACTGTAATATGTATGCGGCTTATAGTCCAGAGTGGCTAATATATATAAAGATATCTATTTCTTCTAAAAATTGGTGGTTGCGGCTTGAATAAAGCCCGGAAAATACTGTATAGACCTTTCTATTCACAAACCTGTTCAAAAACTATCAAGTACATCAAGGTTCTAGTGGATTCCAGAGGATGAGGTGCAAAAATTAGCATGACAGCTACAAAGAAAACAATGAAAACGATGCTGGATGATACAAATCACTGACCTTACATTTCTCAACGTGCCCACTGTAAGTTTTTACAATATAACTAAAACAACTCATACTTACTAAACCGTTCCGTGCATTCATTTTGTTCAGTTTCAAAAACTCTTGAAATTGAGTTTGTTTAGCTGATTAGAAAGCCAGCTTCCACAGCTAGTGGGTCCATGACGATGACTTCTGTTTTGTTTGATCAGCCGTTTCACTGCCCTGTGACGGGCATAGTTTGGAAACATTTAAGGTATGTAAATAAACATTAACAAAATGTTTCGGACCGTTATATGTATGCGGCTTGTACTCCAGTGTGGCTAATATGTGTAACAATATTTATTTCTTCTAAAATTTGGTGGTTGCGGCTTAAATATAGCTCGGAAAATACCGTAAAAACTTTTCTCTTCGCAAACCTGTTCAAGAACTATCAAGTACATCAAGTTTCCAGTGGATTCCAGAGGATGAAGTGAACAAATTAGCATTACAGCTACAAAGAAAACAATGAAAACGATACAAACCACTGACCTTACATTACTCAACGTTCCCATCTTTTGGTTCTGTGGAGACTATTCTGTCGGATCGAACGCTTGCCTTCCTTCTAATTAGGAGCGTAAAAAAAAACCCACAAAAAAAACGCAGCACCATCACATTCCGCACAAATCAATATCCTCTCAAATGCCGGGCGCTGCCTCGACATGAGGAGCGTTTTTGTTCTCTTCTCCAAGGCAAGCGAGAAGAAAGACAACACAATAACGGCACATGTCAGTGAGGTGCAGTCGGGAAGAAAACGAGGAGGTGAGATGTGAAGAGATCAATGTTTGGATTTTGGCTTCACAGAATACTACTGACATCTTCGGCTCGACTGTAGTTTTCCGCGTTTTACACAGCAGGGGGTGATTTCTGAACAAGGTTCCCTTTCAAAGTAAACTCAACAGAATAGAACTATATTACTTCGACCGCGTCTCTTTGCATCGGTCAATTCGTCAAAAGGGCTAACAAAAAAACAGAATACTTACACATCCAAAAGAAAGCCAGACCGATCTGGTATCAGAGGACGTCCATAGCAGCCGTGAGAGCCAAGAGATCCGTGAGTCACATCCTTTCAGAGGTGTCGGTACCGGATGAAGAGGGGTCCAGTCGGCGCGGGGTCAGAACTTTAGAACGGGATCAAGGTACATCGAATCATGGAGGAACCTGGAAAAAACGAAACAAGTTCAAATTGATACCAACAACTCTAAGATATATTGAACAATAAGCTATTGGGGAAAAACATCGATATCTGTAAATAATGACGGACAAAAGAGGCTGAGTTTCCTTGATCAGGCACAAGACATTGATACAACCTTGAATATGTGTACATGTTCTTTAAAACTAACTTTGAACCAAGGTAGCAAAATATTTGTGTTTGTAAATGGAGACAACGTTGGGTCCAGGTTGCTGGTTGGGAAAGGACCAACATTTCAATGGTCACATCAACATTAGAACCCAACATTAAATAAACGTTGTCAAATAGAATGGAATATTGGTTGGAAAATTCAATGGTGAAATCAACGTCACAACCCAACATTGATTAAATGTCGTCATGTTGTGTCAACGTTGTATTTGTGTTGTGGTATACTGGTTGGGAAATGACCAAAATTCAATGGTCCAATCAAGGTTGGAACCCAACATTGAATAAACGTTGTCAAATAGAATATTGTTTGGAAAAATCAATGGTCAAACAACGTCAGGTTCCGACATTGAATAAATGTTGTCAAAAAGCCTGTTGTGTCAACGTTGTATTTGTGTTGTGGTTTATGGTTGGGAAATGACCAGAATTCAATGGTCCAATCAACGTCAGAACCTGACATTGAATAAACGTTGTCAAATAGAATGTTGGTTGGACAATTCAATGGTCCAATCAACGTCAGAACCTGACATTGAATAAACGTTGTCAAAAATAATTTTAGTTGTAAAATTCAATGGTGAAATCAACGTCACAACCCAACATTGATTAAATGTCGTCAAAAAGCCTGTTGTGTCAACGTTGTATTTGTGTTGTGGTATACTGGTTGGGAAATGACCAAAATTCAATGGTCCAATCAACGTGAGAACCCGACTTTGATTAAAAGTCGTCAAATATCATGGTGTTTCAACGTTGTATTTGTGTTGTAGAATGGTAAAGAAATAAACTAAATTCAATGGTCAAATCAACTGTGGTCAAAATGTCTGGGAATTAACCCGGGGCTTCATCCTGTTGGTGACGCCAATTTAAAGTGGTAGAAAAGTGGGGATTGAACCCAGGGTCTCATTCTGTTCGTGACGCCAATTTTATGAGGCAAAAAAGTTTGAATCTTAAACAGGAACAATAGAGAATTTGTTACAGGAGTTTATTTACTCATAATCAGATGGTACAAAGTTGGATTGAATCGATATTATTACAGAAAGTGTCTCATGAGACGAAAAAAGGTGAACCCTCATGAAAGGAATTAAAAAGAGCGCACACCAGGCTTGGTCTTCCCTTCTTTTTTATACACTCCATGATGGCCTGATTTGTAGCATAACAACTTGTATACCTGACCAATGTTCAGGGTGACTTGAGCTCTTACGTCGTGTCCCTGCCAATGCATTTAGTTTAGAGGTAACCCTAGGACGGAAATTTTCCACTACACAACGTTACAGCCTAACATTGATTAAACGTCGTCAAAAAGCATGTTGTGTCAACGTTCTATTTGTCTTGGTTGGGAAATGACCAAAATTCAATGGTCCAATCAACGTCAGAACCGAACTGTGGAAGTTGCCTCCCAGTGGGTTCTTGCTGACTACACACGTGAGCTGGAAACCGGCGCTACGGGTGTTAAAGTTTTCATTTTTTCATTAAAGATCTAGCACGACACTCGACTTTTCAGGCCCCTCCTCCGTGTTCCGTGTGCTTCCGTCTCTCCAAGCCCTCCTCCTGCTCCCGGCTGCTACTAATAAGAATAACAGGTGATTAGACAACTGGTCCCAGCTGGGCAATCTAATCACCTGTCAGCTGTGTTCCAAGCAAGCGCGCCGACACAATAACATTTAATAAACGTCGTTAAAAAGCATGTTGTTTCAACGTTGTATTTGTGTTATAGAATATTGGTAGGAAAATGACCAAATTTCAATGGTCAAATCAAGGTCGGAACCTGACATTGAATAAAAATAAGTTTGAAAACGCCTATGCTAAAACCTCATCCCGACAAATTAAGAGCGTGGTTTTCCCACACCTGACAAAGGCTTCAGTGTCATGGCGTTCCATTCCTTTGCTCCAACGCCAGGGAGGAAGCCCCGCCCCCCTTTGAACACCCTTCTCTGGCCTTTTCTTGTACTCTGACATCATGTTCCTTGAACAGTTCCATGTCGTAAATGTAGGGTCCAATATTATTTTTAACACTTCTCCAAGGCCAACATAGGAAAATGTTCATTCATGATTTTATAGAGTGAACAGGAAGTGGACATAAAAATGAAGGGCGGGGCAAAAAAAAAAACACTTCATATGGCGTCTGGTTTGCCGATACATCCCTCCTTGAGCATGTTTTAGAACACAGGCGTCAAACTCAATGCTCCTGATTGAATGTGTACAAGTATTTAATAGGAACGTATAAAAGTATCTACTAGGAATGTGTAAAAGTATCTACCTGTAAGATGTAAAATTATCTACTAGGAACGTGTAAAAGTATCCACTAGGAATGTGTAAAACTATTTAATGGGAACGTGTAAAAGTAGTTACTAAGAACGTGTAAAAGTATCTACTAGGAATGTGTAAATGTATTTAATAGGAACGTGGAAAAGTATCTACTAGGAATGTATAAAAGTATCTACTTGGAACATGTAAAAGTATCCACTAGGAATGTGTAAAAGTATTTAATAGGAACGTGTAAGAGTATTTACTAATAAGGTGTAAAAGTATCTACTAGGAATGTGTAAATGTATTTAATAGGAAAGTGTAAAAGTATCTACTAGGAATGTATAAAAGTATCTACTTGGATTGTGTAAAAGCATCCACTGGGAGATTGTGTAAAAGTATTTAATAGGAACATGTAAGAGTATTTACTAATAACGTGTAAAAGTATCTACTAGGAATGTGTAAATGTATTTTATAGGAATGTGTAAAAGTATCTACTAAGGATTTGTGTATAATTTCATTAATTTGAACATGTACAAGTATTTAATAGGAGTGTGTAAAAGTAATTAAATGGAATGTGTAAAAGTATCTACTTGGAACGTGTAAAAGTATCTACTTGGAACAAGTAAAAGTATCTACTAGGAATGTGTAAAAGTATTTAATAGGAATATGTAAATGTATCTACTAGGAACGTGTAAAAGTATTGACTTGGAATGTGTAACAGTAACTACTCAGAATTTGTAAAATTATTTACTTGGAAAGTGTAAAAGTATCTACGAGGAATGTGTAAAAGTATTTAACATGAACGTGTAAAAGTATCTACTAGGAATTTGTAAAAGTATCCACTACGAATGTGTAAAAGTATCTATTAGGAACGTGTAAAAGTATCTACTAGGAACGTGTAAAAGTATCTACTTGGAACAAGTAAAAGTATCTACTTGGAATGTGTAAAAGTACCTACTCGGAATGTGTAAAAGTGTTTTAATAGGAACGTGTAAAAGTATCTACTATGAACGTGTAAAAGTATTTACATGGAGTGTGTGAAAGTATTTACTTATAACAAGTAAAAGTATCTATTTAGAACTTGTAAAAGTATCTACTAGGATTGTGTAAAGGTATCTATTTGGAACTTGTAAAAGTATCTACTAGGAATGTGTAAAAGTATTTTATAGGAACGTGTAAAAGTATCTACTAGGAACGTGTAAAAGTATCTACTAGGAACATGTGAAAGTAAATACTATGAATGTGTAAAGTATCTACTGGGTAAATGTAAAAGTATCTACTAGGAATGTGTAAAAGTTTTGAATATGAATCTGTCAAAGTACCTACTAAGAACGTTTAAAAAATGTGCTTGGAATGTGTAAAAGTATCTACTTGGAATGTGTAAAAGTATCTACTAGGAGTGTGTGAAAGTATCTACTTGGAACAAGTAAAAGTATCTACTAGGAATGTGTAAAAATATTTAATAGGAACAAGTAAAATTATCTACTAGGAATGTGTAAAGGTATCTACTTGGAAAAAGTAAAAGTATCTACTAGGAACGTGTGAAAGTATCTACTTGAAATGTGTAAAAGTATCTGCTTGGAACGTGTAAAATTATGTATTATCTACTACAATATTTACATTTCCACTGCCTGAAAAAAAAAGTAGTCTTTCTTCCAGCGCGGCGTTGTCCTTTCAGGCCGGCGTTTACACGTGCACTTCCTCTGCCCACCGACTAAGAGGCCAACCATGCGAGCTCGTTAAAGTTTTATGGCGTGGCGCTCGCAGATTCCATCATTAATTTACGGCCGGACCGGGCAGGGAGGACGCACGGTGACCAAGTAACCATTTCCTGCAAAGTGGTTCAATCAATTTGTTTGTGCTTTCCGTCACCATAAAACTGCTAAAACTGTCA
The DNA here is from genome assembly GCF_033978795.1 of Nerophis ophidion. Taxonomy (NCBI): domain Eukaryota; kingdom Metazoa; phylum Chordata; class Actinopteri; order Syngnathiformes; family Syngnathidae; genus Nerophis; species Nerophis ophidion. The sequence goes on along the minus strand of NC_084619.1, from coordinate 63,968,583 downwards.
CATATGACCTTTTATTTTTTTTACGCCATCCGTCATAAAACACAACATTTATGTAACCTGACCTCAACCAGTCCTGCATTTTATTTTCAACATATACTCGATTGAATAGACAGCAAATACAAAATATTTAACATTCAAACTGAGAAACTTTGTTATCTTTTGCAAATAATAGGAATTTGATGCCTGCAGCACGTTTCAAAAAAGCTGGCACAAGTGGCAAAAAAGACTGAGAAAGTTGAGGAATGCTCATCGGACTCTTATTTTTGGAAACATCCCACAGGTGGACGGGCTAATTGGGAACAGTTGGGTGCCATGATTGGGTATAAAAGCAGCTTCCATGAAATGCGCAGTAATTCACAAAAAAAGGACGGAGCGAGGGTCACCACTTTGTCAACAAATGCGTGAGCAACTTGTCTAAGAAAAACATTTCTCAACCAGCTGTTGCAAGAAATTTAGGGATTTCATCAAAAGGTTCAGAGAATCTGGAGAAATCACTGCACGTAGACGGTACTGCATTAAAAAACAACAACATCGGCGTGTAAAGGATATCACCACGGGGGCTAGGGAAGACTTCAGAAAACCACTGTCAGTAACTACAGTTCATCGCTACATCTGTAATTTCAAGTTAAAACTGTAGTATGCATAGAGAATTGTTTTTATCAACAACACCCGGAAACGCCGTCGGCTCCGCTGGGCCCCGAGCGTATCTAAAATGGACTGATGCAAAGTGGAAAATTGATCTGTGGTCTGACGACGGGTGGCCGGAAAATAAAATAATTGCACAGCACAGCTTTAACGTAACAGTCCCCACTTTGTCAGAAAATGCCTGAACAAATTGTCTAAGAACAACATTTCTCAACCAGCTTTTGCAAGGAATTTAGGGATTTCACCATCTAAGGTCCGTAATATCATCAAATGGTTCAGAGAATCTGGAGAAATCACTGCACGTAGACAGTACTGTATTAAAAACAACAACATCAGTGTGTAAAAGATATCACCACGTGGGCTAGGGAACACTTCGAAAAAACCATTGGCAGTAACTACAGTCGGTCACTACATCTGTTAGTGCAAGTTAAAACTCTACTGTGCAAAGAGAACAAAATTTATCAACAACACCCGGAAACGCCGCCGGCTCCGCTGGGCCCCGAGCGTATCTAAGATGGACTGATGCAAAGTGGAAAAGTGTTCTGTGGTCTGACGAGGGGTGGCCGGAACACAAAATAATTGAACAGCACGGCTTTAATGTAACGGTCCCCACTTTGTCAGAAAATGCGTGAGCAAATTGTCTAAGAAAAACATTTCTCAACCAGTTTTTGCAAGGAATTCAGGGATTTCACCATCTACGGTCCATAATATCATCAAAAGGTTCAGAGAATCTGGAGAAATAACTGCAGGTAGGCGATACTGCATAAAAAAACCAAAACAAAAAAACATCGGTGTGTAAATGATATCACCACGTGGGCTAGGGAACACTTCGAAAAAACCATTTTCAGTAACTACAGTCGGTCGCTACATCTATTAGTGCAAGTTAAAACTCTACTGTGCAAAGAGAAAAACATTTATCAACAACACCCGGAAACGCCGCCGGCTCCGCTGGACCCCGAGCGTATCTAAGATGGACTGATGCAAAGTGGAAAAGTGTTCTGTGGTCTGACGAGGGGTTGTCGGAACACAAAATAATTGCACAGCACTGCTTTAACGTAACGGTCCCCACTTTGTCAGAAAATGCTTGAGCAAATTGTCCAAGAACATTTCTCAACCAGCTACTGCAAGGAATTTAGCGATTTCAACATCTACGCTCCGTAATATAATCAAAAGGTTCCGAGAGTTTGGAAAAATCACTGCATGTAGGCGGTACTGCATTAAAAAACAACAACATCAGTGTGTAAAGGATATCACCACATGGGCTGGGGAACACTTCAGAATAAAAACACTGTCAATAACTACAGTTGGTCGCTACATGTGAATTGTGAAGTGAATTATAGTTATATAGCGCTTTTCTCTAGTGACTCAAAGCGCTTTTGTATAGTGAAACCCAATATCTAAGTTACATTTAAACCAGTGTGGGTGAAACTGGGAGCAGGTGGGTAAGGACACAACGTCAGTGACTAGGATGTCAGAAGTGGGGATTGAACCTGGAACCCTACCGACCAAGTTATACCACCTCTTACATCTGTAAGTGCAAGTTAAACCTCCACTATACAAAGCCAAAGCCGTTCATCAACAACACCCGGAAAGTCCGCCGACTCTGTAAGTCTTCTCAAATGATACATTTTGTGGCTAGAAATGTGGTCCAATAAAATGATTGAAAGTTACAACCGCGGTTACTTACGTTATGTCCTTTATTGTCGATGTGAATCAAAAATACCCGGAGTTATGGCTCCGGTGGATTTAACATCCTACGGACAATAAAAAAAGAAAAAAAACTAAGTGGTGTCTAACATTCTAGTTCATGTTCTGTGTTCCTGAGGCTGACAGGAAGTGGGCCAAGTCATGCAATCCGACGCCGTTCTAAAAACGGACACTGGAGCTTTGTAAAAATTGGGTCGTTTAATCAGAGACAGGAAGTGAAGGTCATGTCGTGTACGAACTAATGGCCACTTAATAATTCATGAATGAGGTAACGGTTATTATAGCCGACAGTCCTTGTGGTATCACTAGTTTTTTAAGAGATACATGTTGACTGCAATGTGATGGCAGTCACACATAAGAGATACGTGTAGACTCCAATATGATGGCAGTCACACATAAGAGATACGTGTAGACTCCAACATGATGGTAGTCACACATAAGAAATACGTGTACACTGCAATATGATGGCAGTCACACATAAGAAATATGTGTAGACTACAATATGATGGCAGTCACACATTAGAGATACATGCAGATTGCAATGTGATGGCAGTCTTACATAAAAGATACGTGTAGACTGCAATATGATGGCAGTCTCACATAAGAGATACGTGTGAACTGCCATATGATGGCAGTCACACATAAGAGATAGGTGTAGACTGAAACATGATGGCAGTCACACATAAGAGATAGGTGTAGACTGAAACATGATGGCAGTCACACATGAGAGATACGTGTAGACTGCAATATGATGGTAGTCTCGCATAAGAGATACGTGTGGACTGCAATATGATGGCAGTCACACATAAGAGATACGTGTAGACTGCAATATGATGGCAGTCTCACATAAGAGATACGTGTGAACTGCCATATGATGGCAGTCCCGCATAAGAGATACGTGTAGACTGCAATATGATGGCAGTCTCACATAAGAGATACGTGTGGACTGCCATCATGGCAGTCACACATAAGAGATAGGTGTAGACTGCAATATGATGGCAGTCACACATAAGAGATATATGTAGACTGAAACATGATGGCAGTCACACATGAGAGATACGTGTAGACTGCAATATGATGGCAGTCACACATAAGAGATACGTGTAGACTGCAATATGATGGTAGTCTCGCATAAGAGATACGTGTGGACTGCAATATGATGGCAGTCTCACATAAGAGATACGTGTGAACTGCCATATGATGGCAGTCACACATAAGAGATACGTGTGGACTGCCATCATGGCAGTCACACATAAGAGATAGGTGTAGACTGCAATATGACGGCAGTCACACATAAGAGATATATGTAGACTGAAACATGATGGCAGTCACACATGAGAGATACGTGTAGACTGAAACATGATGGCAGTCACACATGAGACATAGGTGTAGACTGCAATATGATGGCAGTCACACATAAGAGATACGTGTAGACTGCAATATGATGGCAGTCTCACATAAAAGATACGTGTGAACTGCCATATGATGGCAGTCCCGCATAAGAGATACGTGTAGACTGCAATATGATGGCAGTCTCACATAAGAGATACGTGTGGACTGCCATCATGGCAGTCACACATAAGAGATACGTGTGAACTGCCATATGATGGCAGTCACACATAAGAGATACATGTGGACTGCCATCATGGCAGTCACACATAAGAGATAGGTGTAGACTGCAATATGACGGCAGTCACACATAAGAGATATATGTAGACTGAAACATGATGGCAGTCACACATGAGAGATACGTGTAGACTGCAATATGATGGCAGTCACACATAAGAGATACGTGAAGACTGCAATATGATGGCAGTCCCGCATAAGAGATACGTGTGGACTGCAATGTGATGCAGTCACACATAAGAGATATGTGTAGACTGCAATATGATGGCAGTCCCGCATAAGAGATACGTGTAGACTGCAATATGATGGCAGTCTCACATAAGAGATACGTGTGAACTGCCATATGATGGCAGTCACACATAAGAGATACGTGTAAACTGCCATATGATGGCAGTCACACATAAGAGATAGGTGTAGACTGCAATATGATGGCAGTCACACATAAGAGATAGCTGTAGACTGCAATATGAATTTAATTTTGTAACCAATATTCTACAACACCAACACGACGTTGAAACAACATGCTTGTTGATGACAATTAATCAATGTTGCGTTTTGACATTTGACAATTGAATTGTAGTAAATTTGTAACCAATATTCTACAACACCAATACGACGTTGAAACAACATGCTTTTTGTCAAAGTTAGTAGGTGACGAACCCCAAGATGCAGAGATGGAGGCAGGTATGGAATGAGAAAACAGGATTTAATCAAATACTAAGACAAAAACAAAACCAAAAGGGGACAAACACAAAGCGCGCACGAGGCAGATAATCATACAAAAGGAGCTAGCCTGGGAGCTAGGAAATAACAAACAGGAGCTTAGCGTGGAAGCTAGTGGGTAGCGAACAGGCAAACTGAAGTCATACCTGTATAATGAAAAATAAAACGGAAGCAGGGAACAAAAAACAGTAAGCTACAAACATCAACTGAATATAGCTTACCGCTACGCTGCAAAGACAAGGTACGACACGACAGGAGCGATAACACGTCACAAGAGCGACTAGACGTGACATCGACAAGACAATACAATGATCCAGCACTGACTGGAAGACACAGTGGGTACAAATAGGAGCGGGCTGATTGACACCAGGTGTGGCCAGGTGCCAATCAGCCGCAGATGAGGTGACAACAGCACACAGGAAGACAAACAGGAAGCTGAATCAAAATAAGAGCACTTGACAGGAACTAAAGACAGGAAATACTAAACACAGAGGTAACAGAGACAAATGCAGAAGAAAAAACTAAAACATAGAAAAACTGTCAGGGGAAAGCCTGACACTTTTTGACGACGTTTAATGAATGTTGTGTTCTGACTTTTATTTGACCTTTAAATTTAGGTAATTTTTAAAACCAATATTCTATGACACAAATACAACGTTAAAACAACATGCTTTTTGACGACGTTTAATCAACGTTGCGTTTTGACGTTTATTTGACAATTGAATTGTAGTAAATCTCTAACCAATATTCTACAACACAAATACAACTGTCAGGCTTGCCCCTGACAGTTTTTCTATGTTTTAGTTTTCCTCTGCATTTCTCTGTTTTGTCTGTGTTTAGTATCTCCTGTCTTTAGTTCCTGTCTAGTGCTCTTATTTTGTCAGCTTCCTGTCTTGTTCCCTGAGTGCTGTGTTCCTCCTCAGCTGCGGCTGATTGGCACCTGGCCACACCCGTTGCCAATCAGCCCGCTCCTATTTGTACCCTCTTCGTCTTGTGTCAGTTGCGGGATCATTGTATTGTCTTGTCGATGTCACGTCTAGTCGCTCTTGTGATGTGTTATCGCTCCTGTCGTGTCGTACCTTGTCTTTGCAGCGTAGCGGTAAGCTATATTCAGTTGATGTTTGTAGCTTACTGTTTTTTGTTCCCTGCTTCCGTTTTATTTTTCATTATACAGGTATGACTTCTGTTTGCCTGTTCGCTACCCACTAGCTTCCACGCTAAGCTCCTGTTCGTTATTTTCTAGCTCCCAGGCTAGCTCCTTTTGTTTGGTTATCCGCCTCGTGCGCCCTTTGTGTTTGTACCCTTTTGGTTTTGTTTTTGTCTTAGTATTTAATTAAATCATGTTTTCACATTCCATGCCTGCCTCCATCTCTGCATGTTGGGGTTCAACACCAAATAACTCTGACAACAACGTTGAAACAACGTACTTTTTGAGGACGTTTAATCAATGTTGGGTTTTGACGTTGATTTGACCATTAACCAGTCATTTTGTAACCAATATTTTTCAACACTAATATGACGTTGAAACAACCTGCTCTTTGACAACATTTTATCAATGTTGGGTTCTGACGTTGATTTGACCATTGAATTTTTGGTCATTTTCCAACCGATATTCTACAACACAAATACAACGTTGAAACAACATGCTTTTTGACGACGTTTAACCAATGTTGGGTTCTGACGTTGATTTTACCATTGAATTTTTGGTCATTTCCCAACCAATATTCTACAACATAAATACAACGTTGAAACAACATGCTTTTTGACGACGTTTAACCAATGTTGGGTTCTGATGTTTATTTGACTGTCGAATTTTAGTAATTTTGTAACCAATATTCTACAACATAAATACAACATTGAAACAACATGCTTTTTGACAACATTTTATCAATGTTGGGTTCTGACGTTGATTTGACCATTGAATTTTTGGTCATTTTCCAACCAATATTCTACAACACAAATACAACGTTGAAACAACATGCTTTTTGACGACGTTTAACCAATGTTGGGTTCTGACGTTAATTTGACCATTGAATTTTTGGTCATTTCCCAACCAATATTCTACAACATAAATACAACGTTGAAACAACATGCTTTTTGACAACGTTTAACCAATGTTGGGTTCTGATGTTTATTTGACTGTTGAATTTTAGTAATTTTGTAACCAATATTCTACAACATAAATACAACATTGAAACAACATGCTTTTTGAGGACGTTTCATCAATGTTGGGATTTGATCATTGAATTTTGGTCATTTCCCAACCAATATTCTTCAACACCAACACGACGTTGAAACAACATGCTTTTTGAGGACGTTTAGTCAATGTTGGGTTCTGATGTTGATTTGATTATTGAATTTTTGTCAGGATCCACTACTTGGATCATGACATGTTCTGGTTTTGTTGTGTTTGTTATCACATTCTGTCTGGTATTTGTCGTCCTCAGTTCCTGGTGGTACTTCCTGTTTCGTTTCCGTTTCCTTAGCAACGCATTTGTGTCACCTGCCTTGTTTTTCAACGCACACCTGCCTCCTGATTTCTGTCCCTTTTTAAGACTGCCTTTGTTTGCCATTCGCTCTCCGATTCTCATTTGCCATTCGATGCAACAGGTGGTAAAGACCGTTTGATACTTGTTAGCTTCCACGCTATTCCTGCCTTGTTTATGTCCCTAGCTTACATGCTAGCATTTTATGTTTGTTTTGTCTTAGTGCCTTTGTGCAAGTCTTTCTGTTCCTAGCCTGTTTTTATATAGTTAAATAAATTAGCATTCTTACCTTCACGCTGTGTCCATCTCAACTCCATGCTCAAGAGAACACAAACCACACCACGATTCCAGCAAACCGTCACAATTTTAGTCGTTTTGTAACCGATATTCTTCAACACCAACACAACATTGAAACAACATGCTTTTTGAGAACGTTTAATCAATGTTGGGTTTTGACGTTGATTTGACCATTAACCAGTCATTTTGTAACCAATATTTTTCAACACTAATACGACGTTGAAACAACCTGCTCTTTGACAACATTTTATCAATGTTGGGTTCTGACGTTGAATTGACCATTGAATTTTTGGTAATTTTCCAACCGATATTCTACAATACAAATACAACGTTGAAACAACATGCTTTTTGAGGACGTTTAATCAATGTTGGGTTTTGACGTTGATTTGACCATTAACCAGTCATTTTGTAACCAATATTTTTCAACACTAATACGACGTTGAAACAACCTGCTCTTTGACAACATTTTATCAATGTTAGGTTCTGACGTTGATTTGACCATTGAATTTTTGGTCATTTTTCAACCAATATTCTACAACACAAATACAACGTTGAAACAACATGCTTTTTGAACGCGTTTAACCAATGTTGGGTTCTGATGTTTATTTGACTGTTGAATTTTAGTAATTTTGTAACCAATATTCTACAACATAAATACAACATTGAAACAACATGCTTTTTGACGACGTTTCATCAATGTTGGGATTTGATCATTGAATTTTGGTCATTTTCCAACCAATATTCTTCAACACAAACACAACATTGAAACAACATGCTTTTTCAGGACGTTTAATCAATGTTGGGTTCTGATGTTGATTTGATTATTGAATTTTTGTCATGATCCACTACTTGAATCATGACATGTTCTGGTTTTGTTGTGTTTATTATCAAATTCTGTCTAGTATTTGTCGTCCTCAGTTCCTGGTGGCACTTCCTGTTTCGTTTCCGTTTCCTTAGCAACGCATTTGTGTCACCTGCCTTGTTTTTCGACGCACACCTGCCTCCTGATTTCTGTCCCTTTTTAACACTGCCTTTGTTTGCCATTCGCTCTCCGATTCTCATTTGCCATTCGATGCAACAGGTGGTAAAGACCGTTTGATACTTGTTAGCTTCCACGCTATTCCTGCCTTGTTTATGTCCCTAGCTTACATGCTAGCATTTTCTGTTTGTTTTGTCTTAGTGCGTTTGTGCAAGTCTTTCTGTTCCTAGCCTGTTTTTATATAGTTAAATAAATTAGCATTCTTACCTTACCATTAACAGTGCATAACGTTTTCATAACATGGTCACTACTGCCTACTTTGTCTTGTTATATTTTTATTTTACTGTTATATTGTTATTCCCATTGTTTTTATTCTTTTTGTAATATTTCTCTATTTTGTTTCCTTTCAAACCCCCATTATTTACTTTTTTTTTTTTTTTTTTAATTGATCTCAACTCTGTACACTGCTGCTGGAATTTTAATTTTCCTGATGGAACTCTCCTGAAGGAATCAATAAAACGACGTTGAAACAACATGCTTTTTGACAACCCTTATTCAATGTTGGGTTGTTGGTTGTTGTGACGTCGATTTGACCATTGGGATTTGGTCACTTCCCAACCAACAATGCAAGAATTTTAAAAGGACGCGTACGTATAATCAACGTTGTATCAATAATGTCTTGTGCCTGCCGGTTACGCAATGTTTCGGGGACGGCGTTGTACATTTTTTTTTTTAAATCCAACCCTGTCATGTTTATGTTTTGCATGCAGCCTGCAGGCCTCAGTGGTGTGCACACACTACTACACTCCACCCACACACACACTCCTGTCTAGACACACACACACACACTCATCTTATATAGATGTTTTGTTTACTTCCAACATTGCATTGCATCGCTGATGCCTTTGATTTGCTCCACTAACCTAATTCCTGCACGACGTCTTCTCCCTCACCATCACCATCATCACCATCATCATCATCAGCATCATCCCCATCATCACCCTCACCATCGTCTGGAGGAATGGCAGCGTGGATCCCTAATAGTCAGCGGTGCAACATGGCCACCAGACAGACACAAACATCCTTAAAAGAAACGTGGCTGAAAAAAAAATAATATATGTTTTTGCGTGGACGTGCGCATCTTACCGTGGAACGCAACGCCACCTGGCCGCCTCCGAGGGTGCGTCTTCGGTTCCCGATGCCGTGTGCGTGCGTGTGTGCTGTGCGAAAGAAGCAGCATGAAATGGGGTTGACACCGGTGAGGATGCGCTTCCTGCCCGAGCTGACGCGCGTTATGGCAGCCTCAGTGGAGCCTGCAGACACCCCCACCCACACACCCACCCTCCATAGCCGTCTTCTCACACCACCTCCTGGCTGCAGGAGGACTCACTTGCCCCCCCTGCCTCACCACTTCATTGCACGGAGGGGGCACTTGTGTCTTTATTATGAAATCTTCTATAGGACACGGATTTTTTTTCATCAAATTATGCTGATCATTGTATTGAATATACACCCAGAACATGGTACAAAACAATCGGCAAGATAGGATGCAGCTAGACCATGTAGTGTTTGATACGTAAGTAGTAAAACCTTAAAGTCACATCTTAAGTGCACAGGAAGCCAGTGCAGGTGAGCCAGTATAGGTAAATATGTATATAAAAATGTAAATAGAGTATAGGTATATATGTATGAAAAGGTATATTCAGTATAGAATAGAATAGAAAGTACTGTATTCATCCCTGGGGAACATTCAGCACCACAGTTCGCTCACAAACAATAATAATAATAAATACTATACATATAAATACGATATATATACATATAAATACTATATATATATTTATATATATATATGGCTGTCGGTATGAAGGACCTCCTGTGTCGTAGGTATATATGTATATAAAGGTATATACAGTATATGTATATAAAAGTATATACAGTATAGGTATAAATGTATAAAAAGGTGTATACACTATAGGTATATACTGTATGTATAAAAAGGTATATACAGTATAGGTACATACAGTATAGGTATAAATGTATAAAAGGTATATACAGTATAGGTATATAAGGTATATACAGTATAGGTATATATGTATAAAAAGGTATATACAGTATAGGTATTGATGCATAAAAATGTATATAGGTATATGAAAGGTATATACAATATAGGTATATGTGTATAAAAGGTATATACAGTAAAGGTATACATGTATAAAAAGGTATATACAGTATAGGTATGTATGTATAAAAATGTATATACAGTATAGATGTATAAAGGTATATACAATATAGGTATATATCTATAAAATGGTATATACAGTATAGGTATATATGTAAAAAAAGTATATACAGTATAGGTATATATGTATAAAAAGGTATATACAATATAGGTATGTAAAGGTACAGTATAGGTATATATGTATAAAAAGGTATATACAGTATAGGTACATATGTATAAAAAGGTATATACAATATAGCTATATATGTATAAAAAGGTATATAGGTATAAAATGTATTTACAGTATAGGTATGTATGTATATAAAGGTATATGCAATATAGGTATATGTGTATAAAATGTATATACAGTATAGGTATATATGTATAAAAAGGTAAATACAGTATAGGTATATATGTATGAAAAGGTATATACACTATAGGTATATATGTATTTACAGTATAGGTATAAATAAGGTATATACAGTATAGGTGTGTATGTATGTATAAAAATGTATATACAGTATAGTTATATATGTATATAAAGGTATATACAGTACAGGTATATAAATGTATAAACAGTATAGGTATATTTGTATATAAAGTATACAGTAGGTATATATGTTTAAAAAGGTATATACAGTATAGGTATGTATGTATATAAAGGTACATACAGTATAGGTATATATGTATAAAAGGTATATATGTATAAAAAGGTATATACAGTATAGGTATATATGTATAAAAAGGTATATACAGTATAGGTATATATGTCTAAAATGTATATATGTATAAAAGGTATATACAGTATAGGTATATATGTATAAAAGGTATATAAAGTATAGGTGTATATGTATAAAAAGGTATATACAGTATAGGTATGTATGTATGAACATGTATATACAATATAGGTATATAAAGGTATAAACAGTACAGGTATATTTGTATATAAAAGGTATAAAGAGTATAAGTATATTTGTAGATAAAGGTATATACAGTATATTGTAGGTATATATGTGTAAAAAGGTATATACAGTATAGGTATATACCGTATGTATAAAATGTATATATGTATAAAATGTATATACAGTATAGGTATAAATGTATAAAAGGTATATAAAGTATAGGTGTATATGTATAAAAATGTATATACAGTATAGGTATGTACGTATAAAAATGTATATACAGTATAGGTATATATGTATATAAGGTATAAACAGTATAGGTATATTTGTATATAAAAGTATATAGAGTATTCTGTAGGTATATATGTATAAAAAGGTATATACAGTATATGTTTGTATGCAAATAAAGGTATATACAGTATAAGTATATATGTATAAAATGTATACATGTATAAAAATGTATATACAGTATAGGTATAAAAAGGTATATACAGTATAGGTATATATGTATAAAAGGTACGGTATATACAGTAAAGGTATATATGTATATAAAGGTATAAACAGTACTGGTATATTTGTATATAAAGGTATAAACAGTATAGGTATATTTGTATATAAAAAGGTATATACAGTGTACTGTAGGTATATATGTATAAAAGGGTATGTACAGTATAGGTATGTATGTATGAACATGTATATACAATATAGGTATATAAAGGTATAAACAGTACAGGTATATTTGTATATAAAAGGTATAAACAGTATAAGTATATTTGTAGATAAAGGTATATACAGTATATTGTAGGTATATATGTGTAAAAAGGTATATACAGTATAGGTATATTTTTATAAAATGTATATATGTATAAAAGGTATATACAGTATAGGTATAAATGTATAAAAGGTATATAAAGTATAGGTGTATATGTATAAAAATGTATATACAGTATAGGTATGTACGTATAAAAATGTATATACAGTATAGGTATATATGTATATAAAGGTATAAACAGTATAGGTATATTTGTATATAAAAGTATATACAGTATTCTGTAGGTATATATGTATAAAAAGGTATACACAGTATATGTTTGTATGCAAATAAAGGTATATACAGTATAAGTATATATGTATAAAATGTATACATGTATAAAAATGTATATACAGTATAGGTATAAAAAGGTATATACAGTATAGGTATATATGTATAAAAGGTACGGTATATACAGTAAAGGTATATATGTATATAAAGGTATAAACAGTACAGGTATATTTGTATATAAAGGTATAAACAGTATAGGTATATTTGTATATAAAAAGGTATATACAGTGTACTGTAGGTATATATGTATAAAAAGGTATGTACAGTATAGGTATATATGTGTATAAAGGTATATACAGTATAGGTATATATGCATATAAAGGTTCATACAGTATAGGTATATTTGTATATAAAAAGGTATATATATATACAGTGTACTGTAGGTATATATGTATAAAAAGTAGGGCTGGGCAACGATTAAACATTTTAATCAAAGTTAATCGCACTATTTCTCCGATTAATCGCGATTAACTGCATTGTATACACAAAGCCCAATAATGAATTCAAAAGTAGTGTGTAGTGCACCTTTTGTTGGAATATTCTCCCACATGAACAAAAGCGCCAAAACATTTGTTGTGCCAACGCAATTTAAATCAGTCCTTGTTAAACAGTAGCAGTTAAATAGCATATTTTATGAAAATCAACTCAAAAAATGTAAATACAAACATTTGAGCTTATTGCCACTGCCAGGGTATTTAAGTTATCCTGTTTGTTATGGAAAATAAATATAATCTACATACAAATCTCTGAGCCACAATCATAACATCTGAACAGGCAATTTCTGAGGTAACAGCAGAAACATTTTTTTTTTTTATCAGGGATCTTATGTTTAAAAAAACCTATATTATAGGTAGTGGGCTGTTTTAGGGAATTTTGATCAAATTATCTGTAGTAGCAATATTAATAATGTTGTGTTTATTCTGCGTAGTGCACTTAAAATAATTAAGACCATATCTAGGAATTGATATGATGGGAATTTTCCGATTGTTTGCTTGGTGCTTTGATAAACTGAACGCATCATATACATGGTACTATATTGTGATGTTATGAGCCAGGGGAAAAAAGTACTACCCTACCCAGCATGCAACAGGAGTGACGAGCATGCGCGGTAGCCTGGTATAGGTTGTGTGTCGCCATGACGGCATCTTGTATGTTGTGATATGCACGCTCTGAAAGTAAACGTTAAGAACTCAGCCAACACGCCTCGTCTGCATTATTCATAAATAGACAGACAACAAACATACTCCGCTGCTTCACAGGCCGCTGGATTATTAAAACTCATTTGTATACTCTAGCCTTTAAATAGACTCCCTTTTTAGACCAGTTGATCTGCCGTTTCTTTTCTTTTTCTCCTATGTCCCACTCTCCCTTGTGGAGGGGGTCCGGTCCGATCCGGTGGCCATGTACTGCTTGCCTGTGTATTGGCTGGGGACATCTCTGCGCTGCTGATCCGCCTCCGCTTGGGATGGTTTCCTGCTGGCTCTGCTGTGAACGGGACTCTCGCTGCTGTGTTGGATCCGCTTTGGACTGGACTCTCGCGACTGTGTTGGATCCATTATGGATTGAACTTTCACAGTATTATGTTAGACCCGCTCGACATCCATTGCTTTGCTCCTCTCCAAGGTTCTCATAGTCATCATTGTCACCGACGTCCCACTGGGTCATTATTGTCACCGATGTCCCACTGGGTGTGAGTTTTCCTTGCCCTTATGTGGGCCTACCGAGGATGTCGTAGTGGTTTGTGCAGCCCTTTGAGACACTAGTGATTTAGGGCTATATAAGTAAACATTGATTGATTGATTGATGAATGTAGCTGGCAAAGTATTCCCATGCTAGCTAGCCGGTCTAGCAAGCACGCGTCATTCAGTCCAAAACGGCCCGATCTATCCACATCCAGAATTGTCTGGCGGTCGTAAGTGATCCCGGAGTGACCACGCTGTAAGCCAGCGATGAAATTAGCAGAATTGTCCGGTATTTTTGCCAAATGTTGGTAATGTTTGGTCCTGTTCTGTCTCCCTGTAATGTTTGGTCCAGTTCTGTCTCTCTGTAATTTTTTGTCCTGTTCTGTCTCCCTGTAATGTTTGATCCTCTTCTGTCTCCATTTATTGTTTTGTCCTGTTTTGTTTCCCTGTAATGTTTGATCCTGTTCTGTCTCCCTGCAATGTTTGATCCCATAATGTCTCCCTGTAATGTTTGATCCTATAATGTCTCCCTGTAATGTTTGATCCTCTTCTGTCTCCCTGTAATGTTTGATCCCGCTATGACTCCCTTTAATATTGAATCTTCTTCTGTCTCCCTGTAATGTTTGATCCTGTTCTGTCTCCCTGTAATGTTTAATCCCGCTATGTCTCCCTTTAATTTTTGATCCTCTTCCGTCTCCCGGTAATGTTTAATCCTCTTCTGTCTCCCTGTAATATTTGATCCTCTTCTGTCTCCCTGTAATGTTTGATCCTGTTCTGTCTCCCTGTAATGTTTGATCCTGTTCTGTCTCTCTGCAATGTTTGATCCAAGAGCCCCTCCACGCCAAAGCCCGTCCAGGCGTCGCCATCTTGTTAAGAAAAGGCGTTAACAAAATAAAAGCATGTAAACAACATACGCAAATGTGCGATAAAATAATTGTCGGCGTTAATAGAGTGATGAATTAACTCGTAATTAACGCATTAATTTGCCCACCCCTAATAAAAAGGTATATACAGTAATACAGTATAGGTATATATGTGTAAAAAGGTATATACAGTATAGGTATATATGCATATAAAGGTATATACAGTATAGGTATATATGCATATAAAGGTATATACAGTATAAGTATATATGTGTATAAAGGTATATACAGTATAGGTATATATGCATATAAAGGTATGTACAGTATAGGTATATATGTGTATAAAGGTATATACAGTATAGGTATATATGCATATAAAGGTATATACAGTATAGGTATATGTATATACAGTATAGGTATATATCAGGGGTCGGGTACTTTTTTGGCTGAGAGAGCCATGAAAGACAAATATTTAAAAATATATTCCTGTGAGGGCCATATAATATTTTTTAACACTGGATACAACAAAATGCGTGCATTTCTAAGTAAGACCAACATTTTTAAAGCATACTAAGTCTCTTATTATTTTTAATAAGATGTTTATTTCGAAGCTAACCAATAATAAATCAAATACGTCTTACCATTATTGTGACTTCTTGAAGTATGGTAGAAAACAGTTGAATGGATTAAAATGCATGAGAATGTTTTATATTTTATATTTTTAACATTGTGATCATGTTAGAATAATTTTGTATGTATTATCACACAACTTTTATGTTTAAGGGCCGTTGCTATAATTATTGACAATTGTGCTGAAGTGGTATTTTTCTTTGTCCGTGCAAAGTCTGGTATCAGTGTCTGTGTCCAGGAACGGCCCGCTGACTGCCAAGGCCGAAAACCGCTGTGACGCAAACAAAGTAAGAGACAATGCGATATCACCAGCGTCAACACATTTGCATTTTTGTATGATCATATATTGTGTCTAACTGGAGTTGTCGAGTTTACCTCCCAAATAAATAGAGGAAGCATGCGTGCTGGACTTTTAGAACGTAGTTTGGATCTGTAACTAGGATACAGCCCAAAACACGTGTCTCTTCATTAAGCCAAATTGAACTCTGTCTTTGCATGATTCCTTGCTTCTCGTCTGTTTAATAGATGTCATCAGTGTTTGAACCTGACAGATTACCAGCGGCGATATTCGTTTCTTATCGTGTTAAGCCGGTATATCTATTTTTAAGAACACTAATACAAAACCTCACAATAATGTCTGATTGAATGCTAAAAACGTTATGACAGACTGCCTTAAAAAACGTAATGGAATTTTATATTTTTCTACGAACGATAAAACAACGAATATTGACAAAATATGAACGTCACACCCCCTTTAGATCGACATATTTTACAATAAAGTGAAACGCAACAAAAATGCAACAAACACAGCAAAATATGAATGCGAAGGGTACGAAATAAACCCACCTACAATCTGATACATCTGATATATCATTAAGCTTTAGAACTTTGTTGTGAAAATCTCCTACGGCGTCTGTGGAAACGCTGCTTGGTGCCTCGTCTGTGCTGCTGTGACGTGGATTACCATAGTAACTAATTTGATTACCATAGTAACTGGTATATAATTCAAGAGCGCAGATTCCAACCATTTAAATATTTTATACAGTTGAAAACTTACGGTCATTAGAAAACATCACTGCATATCATAATGGCAGCTACAGTTTCCATCTTAAAGATCTAAAAAAAAAAATATTTGGGAATGTCCGGCGGGCCAGATTGAAAAGCTTAACGGGCCGGATGCGGCCCCCGGGCCTTAATTTGCCCAGGTCTGGTACATACAGTATAGGTATATATATGTCCCTAAAATAACATGTTTCAATAATCGAGACGAGGCGTAACAAACGCATGAATAATGATCTCAGCGTCGCTGGTGGACAAAATGGAACTAATTTTAGCAATATTACGGAGATGAAAGAAGGCCGTTTTAGTAACACGCTTAATGTGTGACTCAAACGAGAGAGTTGGAAGATAATACGCAGACTCTTTACCGAGTCGCCTTGTGTCATTGTTTGGTTATCAAATGTTAAGGTGGTATTATTAAATAGGTGTCGGTATTTCAGCAGTTGCGTTTCCTCAGCGTTGAGTTGCCAAAAGTTAGCGGACATCCATTGTTTCATTTCATTAAGACACGCCTCCAGCTGACTACAGTCCGGCCTGTTCGTCGGCTTTAGGGGCCTGCAGAGTTGGCTGTCATCGGCACAACAGTGAAACCTAACACCGTATTGGCGTATGATGTCACCTGAAGAGTGCAGGGCCAAGAACCGAACCCTTTGGGAACCCCGCACGTTACCTTAACATAGTCCGAGGTCAGATTTTTACGGGAGACGCACTGCATCCTGTCAGTAAGATAAGAGTTAAATCAAGACAAAGCTAAGTCTGACATACCAATTCGTGTTTTGATACACTATAATAAAATATTATGATCGACCGTATCGAAATCAGCGCTGAGATCAAGAAGCAGCAACATGGATGACGAATCAGCATCCATCGTTAGTAATTTTTGCGAGGGCTGTCTCTGTCGAGTGAATGAAGTAAAGTTACACATCAAAGCTTGGCATAAAACTCTTTCCATCCATCTTCAAACGCTTATCCGGATAGGGTCGCGGGGACCACAGCTCCAGCAGAGACCCCCAGACTTCCTTCTCCAGAGCAACATTAGCAATTTCCTCCTGGGGAATCCCGAAGCGATCCCATGCCAGAGAGGAGATGTAATCCACCCCATCTGGTCCTTGGCCTGGCGCGGGGACTCCTCCCAGTGGGATGTGCACCTCTCGTGAGGCATCTGGACGAGATGCCCAAACCACCAAAGCTGGTTCCTTTCCAAGCGAAGGAGCGACGGCTTTACTCTGAGTCTGAACTTCTCACCCTATCTCTAAGGGAGATGCCAGCCACCCTTCTGAGGAAACTCATTTTGGCCTTTGTATCAGCAATATTATTCTTTCGGTCATGACCCACACTTCATGACCATAGGTGAGAGTAGGAATGTAGATAGCTCGGTAGACCGAGAGCTTTGCCTTCTGGCTCAGCTCTCGTTTCGTCACAACAGTACGGCGGAGAGACTGCAATACTTTCCCCAGCCGCCCCGATTCTCCGGCTGATTTCCTTTCCTATCTTTCCCTCACTCGTGAACAAGACCACGAGATACTTAAACTTTTCAAACCTGGGACGGAGTTTCGTTCTCTACCTGGATTGTACAGATAACAGGACCATGGAAATTTCCACAGGAATTCCTCCTGGGGGATCCCGAAGCATTCCCAAGCCAGAGAGGAGATGGAATCCACCCCATCTGGTCCTCGGCCTGCCGCGGGGTCTCTTCCCAGTTGGACGTGCAACAAGGACCTCCCTCTCGTGAGGCATCCGCATGAGATGCCCGAACCACCTAAGCTGGTTCCTTTCCAAGCGAAGTCACCCGAGTCTCTCTCGGGTGACTGAACTTCTCACCCTATCTCTATGGGAGATGCCAGCCACCCTTCTGAGGAAACTCATTTTGGCTGCTTGTATCCGCGATCTTATTCTTTCAGTCATGACCCACACCTCATGACCATAGATGAGAGTAGGAATGTAGATAGCTCGGCAGACAGAGAGCTTTGCCTCCTGTTTC
The DNA here is from genome assembly GCF_033978795.1 of Nerophis ophidion. Classification (NCBI taxonomy): domain Eukaryota; kingdom Metazoa; phylum Chordata; class Actinopteri; order Syngnathiformes; family Syngnathidae; genus Nerophis; species Nerophis ophidion. The sequence goes on along the minus strand of NC_084619.1, from coordinate 63,949,680 downwards.
AGCTCTCGTTTCGTCACAACAGTACGGCGGAGAGACTGCAATACCGCCCCAGCCGCTCCGATTCTTCGGCTGATTTCCTTCCCCATCATTCCCTCACTAGACCCCATGATACTTAAACTCCTCCACCTGGAACAGAGTCTCGTTCTCTACCTGGACTGCACAGATAACAGGCCCATCGACATTTCCACGGGAATTACTCCTGGGGGTTCCTGAAGCGTTCCCAGGCCAGAGAGATGTAATACACCCATATGGTCCTTGGCCTGCCACAGCGTCTCTTCCCAGCGGGACGTGCAACGAGGACCTCCCTAGGGAGACGCTTGTGAGGCATCCGCACGAGATGCCCGAACCACCAAAGCTGGCTCCTTTCCAAACGAAGGAGCGGCGGCTCTACCCCGAGTCTTTCTCGGGTGACTGAACTTCTCACCCTATCTCCAAGGAACATGCCGGACCACCCTTCTGCGGAAACTCATTTCGGCCGCGGGATACTTGAACTCCTCCACCTGGGACAGAGTCTCGTTCTCTACCTGGACTGCACAAATAACAGGCCCATCGAAATTTCCAATAATAAACATGTTGACTGACAGTCAATACGACAACAGCACAGGAAGTGATTGACATCGTTATGCGAGGCATGTTGCACACCTCAAGTTGCCGCAGGACACACCGGAATAGCATCAAGATTAAATACATGCCGTTGTTTATTGCACGGATAAAAAGAGTATCGACTCCTCCTCCACAATCTCCTGTGTCTTATATCGATTTCGCCCCAGACATGAAAACAAATCCCTCAGTGCTAATGGCCATGAATTTTTTTTTTTGCTGACCTCTCGTGGAAGCAAGTCAATGAGGTGATGCTATCTTTGATTGGAGGCAATAAAGTGGTGGCAAAATGTCTCCATGAGTTTCCAGCGCCTGGCAACAAACACCAGGCAGAAATAGCTGTGGGTGCTTGCAGTTCCATTCTGAGTTTTTAGACTCAAATTCAGAATCAGAAATACTTTATTAATTAATCTCTAAGGGGAAAATAACATTTTCAGCACAATCCCATTCACGATCAGACAAACATTTCAGGGAGGCAGAACAGGATCAAACATTGCAGGGAGACAGAACCGGATCAAACATTGCAGGGAGATGGATCAGGATCAAACATTACAGGGAGCGAAAACAGGATCAAACATTACAGGGAGACAGAACAGGATCAAACATTACAGGGAGACAGAACTGGACCAAATATTACAGAGAGACAGAAGAGGATCAAAAATTAAAGGGAGACAGAGCAGGATCAAACATTACAGGGAGACAAAACTGGATCAAACATTACAGGGAGAAAAAACTGGATCAAACATTACAGGGAGACAGAACTGGATCAAACATTACAGGGAGACAGAAGAGGATCAGAAATTAAAGGGGGACAGAGCAGGATCAAACATTACAGGGAGACAGGGCAGGATCAAACATTACAGGGAGACAGAACAGGATCAAACATTACAGAGAGACAGAAGAGGATAAACATTACAGGGGGACAGAACAGGACCAGACATTACAGGGAGACAGAAGAGGATCAAAAACTAAAGGGAGACAGAAGAGGATCAAACATTACAGGGAGACAGAAGAGGATAAATCATTACAGGGAGCCAGAACAGGATCAAACATTATAGGGAGACAGAAGAGGATCAAACATTATAGGGAGACGGAACAGGATCAAACATTACAGGAAAACAAAACAGGATCAAACATTATAGGGAGACAGAACAAGATCAAACATTACAGGAAAACAAAACAGGATCAAACATTACAGGAAAACAAAACAGGATCAAACATTATAGGGAGACAGAACAAGACTAAATATTACAGGAAGACAGAACGGTATCTAACATTACAGGGAGACGGAACAAGACCAAACATTACAGGGAGACAGAACAGGATCAAACATTACAGGGAGACAGAACAGGACCAAACATTACAGGGAGACAGAACAGGATCGCTGACAGGGTCTGCCGACTTCCCGCGCCTCTTACAAAAAAAGGTGACCGCATATTTACACGTAATGTCTGAATCGAGTTGAATTAAAAAAAAAGGCTTTTTGGATGTCGAACCCGCAGAAAACAACCTTGTTGCCCATGGCCTGCAGGGCACGGTTAGTTACGAAAATATTTAAAGTTAGTATTATTTGCGGATGATAAAATCACATTTTGTTCAGGAAACATAGATGCTAGAACTAGAGACAAGGCAAAACTCACGTGACAGGTGCATGTAGCAAACAATGACGCCAGGCCGACTGACCGGCCAAGGCAGGCTTAAATAATGCCTCTGATTATTAATAATGCTGGTGAACACTAATCAGAGACAGGTGGAAATGATTAGTAACCATGGTAACTAACAAGGGTGCACAAAAACAGGAACTAAGGGAGTCCAAATCTAACAGAACGTAACAAAAACGTGGATCATGCCAGAACCATGATCATTTTTATTGTGATCACTTACGGAGTATGTTGTGAATAAATTGAGAACAGGAAGTGAGCAAACGTTATGTAAAAGAAAAAGGGCGGGATTAAAATAAGCTCTGCTTCTTCCTACTCCTTTTCGAAAATGTTGAAAAGAGAAACCGGAAATTGTGACGCATCACGTTGTATGTGCGCATGTTCCAAATGAAGTCAAGCTAAGTCACCTCAGCCAATTTGTGTCTTGCAGGCCTGGTGAGGTAATGCAATACATAAAGTCCACCAGCAGAGGGCAATGTCGCTCCTCAAACAAACACAGTTGATTATTTTGTGTGTGTGCTAAACAATAAGCTTTTTTTTTTTTTTTTTTTTTACCTTGTCTCATAATTTAATTGATTTCAGCCTTAGACAACACGGGGCATTAATTTGATTAGCTCCAATTGAGTAGTCGGCATGCGTGCTTAATTAACTAATGTGAGTTTAATGTGGGAATGAAATGATCATCGATGTTGTTAATTGATTGATTGATTTTGGCCTCCTCTGGAACAACATTGGAAATAACAAATTAACCCCCCGCCCCTTCATAAAAACAAACAAAATACATGAATAAATGTAAAACATGTTCAATTAAGAAGTAAAAATGTAACATTGTAACCTTAACATCTAAAAAAAACATACAAAAAAATAGTAATACATTTTTTTTTACTGGAATGAAATAATTTTTTTGCTTGCAGAAAATGTTTTTTTTTTTTTTTTTTACTTGTGAGTAGTTTTTTAATTGAATAAAATCTTTTTTATTTTTTGGCTTGCTAATATTTTTTTCACATGCAGAAAACGTCTGTTTTGATTAGTGAATTTTATTTGACTCCAATAAAACATGTTTTTGTACTTATTGGTTTTTTTTACATGCAGTAAATGTTTTTGAGTTGCAAACTGCTTTTTACTGCAGTAAAATAATTTTTAATAGCAGAAAATGTATTTTTAACTTGCAAATTGTTTTTTGTTTTTTTACTCTAATAAAATATATATTTTTTTAACTTCCAGTAAATGTTTTTTTGACTTGCTACTCATTTTTTTTACGTGTTTTTTGACTTGTGAATTTTATTTGACTCCAATAAAATAAAATGGTAACTTATTGTTACTTATTTTTTTACTCGATAACATCGTTTTTTTTATACTTGTACAGGTTTTTTTTTAAATTGCGAATGTTGTTTTTTTTACTGGAATAAAATAAAATGTTTTGCTTGCAGAAGGGTTTTTTTTTTAATTACGAATTGCTTTATTCCTCAAATAAAATAGTTTTTATTTGGTTGCTCATCATTGTTTTACGTCTTTTTTGAATTATGATTTTTGTTTTTACTCCAATTAAAAAAACATTATACTTATTGTTTTTTTTACCTCAAGAAAATCGTTTTTTTTCTTGCAGTAAATGTTTTTGACTTGGGAATTGTTTTTTTACTCAATTGAAATAATTTTACTTTTGTTGCTCATCATAATTTTAAATGCAGAAAACACCTTTTTTGACTTGTAATTGTTTTTGATCCCAATAAAAAAATAAATATATGTATATTTTTTACTTTTTTATTGATTTTTTTTACTTGCAGTAAATGTTTTATTTGACTTGCTACTCATTTTTTTTACATGCAGAAAACGTCTTTTTTGATTGGTGGATTATATTTGACCCCAATAAAACATTTTTTTTACTCAACATGTTTTTTATTTTTGACCTGGGCATGTTTTGTTTTTTTACTGGAATAAAAATATTTTTTAATAGCAGAAAATGTTTTTTTTTACTTGCCAATTGTTGTTTTATTGTAATAACTGCAATACTGTAATTGACTTGCGAATTGTTTTTTTTACTCCAATAAAAAGTTTTTCTTACTTGCAGTAAATGTTTTTTCTTTACTTACTTGTCTTTTTTTACATGCAGAAAACGCCATTTTTGACTTGTGAATTTTATTTGACTCCAATAAAACATTTTTTTTACTCATTGTGTTTTTACTGAATATATTTTTTGTATTTGCAGAATTTTTTTTTTCAATTGCGAATGTTTTTTTTTTTTTGTAATTCTCACCGGAATAAAATAATTTTTTAATAGCAGAGAATTTATTTTTTCCTTCACAGTTTTTGCTCTACTGTAATAAAATATATTTTTTTACTTGCAGGAAAAAAATGTTTGACTGGCGCCTCTTTTTTTTTTTTTTACATGCAGAAAACAACTTTTTTCACTTGGGAATTTTATTTGACTCCAATAAAAAGAATTAAAAACATACTTATTTTTTTTACTTAAGAACTGTGACAAACCCTGAGATGCAAAGAAGGCGGCAGGCATAGTAAATGAAAACATGATTTAATTTAACACTAAGACAAAACCGAACAAAGGGGTACGAACAAAAGGCGCGCACAAGGCGGTTAACAAACTTGGCTATGAACAAAATCACTTACTGTGATACGAAGGAACTATGGCATGAACAGAGTGAACAGAAGTAGACGCAGCTACAATGATAAGTAATAATGACATTGACAGGTAGTGGTGACAATAATCCAGCCCTGACCGGAGGTGAAAGCAGCTTTAAATAGTTTATGGCTGATTGAAACCAGGTGTGGCCAGGTGCCAATCAGCCACAGCTGAAGGGACACAGCACTCAGAGAGACAAACAGGAAACAGAACCAAAATAAGAGTGCTGACAGGAACTAAAGACAGGAAACAAAGACAAATGTAGAGAAAAACTAAAACATGACCAAACTGTCAGGGAAAAGGCTGACAAGAACATCGTTGTTTTGACTTACGAATGTATTTTATTTTTTACTGGAATAAAATCACTTTTTAAGAGCAGATAATGTCTTTTTGACATGCAAATTTTTAAAAAAAATTTTAGTCATATAAAATCTTTTTCTTACTTGCAGGAAATGTTGTTTTCGACTTGTGAATTGTTTTTGTTTTTACTTGAATATTTTTTTTATTTTTTTTTACCTGTGAATCAGAACATTTTTGTGTGTTTGTGGAGTTTTGGCAGCAATTTCACTCCATATTCTCTCATGAATGATGCTGTCAATCATATATGTGCCACTTTTGTTCTACGGTTATCATCACTTTTTAAATGTTTATTTTTTTTATTTTTTGACCAATTTAGAGCCTTATAACACACACTTGTACATTCTCAGTGGACTTGAAGGTCCACTGTACTCTGATTAAAGGTCATCTAGACCTAACAAAGACCACTCCAAATGGATAAAGAGCAGTTAGGACCGGCACCACTTTGCAGTTTATCATAGAAATAGTTTTATTTTCTGCTCTTGCACCTGCAGCAACCAGGCCCTGGACAGGCGCATTGTCCTCAAACAGGCCACCGTGACAACTTGTTCACCAGCAGCCAGAGGCGGCGGCGGCGGCGTACATTTCTCTTCTCAGGCCGGGGCCGTGGAGAAGAGAGGCTGCGGTGCAGCTTTATGACAAAATGTTTCATCCCCCATTAACCTTCGCAGAGTGGGTATCAGGCGGGGATTTCGGGCAGAATAAAGCAGCGGAGCGCGAGGAGGCTCCGTCCTTCATTTCTCCTCCTTTCAGCGGGTCATCCCTTAGATGGGCTCAGACACGGAGCGCTGATAAGAAAATGATTGAGTATCATTGGGACTTGGTCACAATCCCATGCGTGGTCCCCCGCTGCTGGTGCGGAATACAAAAGGCCGTCTGAAGTTATTTATTTCTCACCGTACATGTATTCGGGAAGCCCGAACAGCTTTTTGATTGCACTTCATACAGACTTAGAATCAATTTACAGGTGGGCAAGTGGATGCCGTTCCGACGGTATTGGGGCCGCTGGCCGTCACGCCTACTGCAAGTGGAAAAAATGGAATAGATGCCGTTCAGACGGTGTGGGGACCGCTGGAAAAGATGCCGTTCCGACGGTATGAGGACCGCTGGCAGTTATGTCTACTGCAAGGGGAAAAAATGAAATAGATGTCGTTCCGACGGTATGGGGGCAGCTGGCCGTCACGCCTACTGCAAGGGGAAAAAATGGAATAGATGCCGTTCAGACGGTGTGGGGACCGCTGGAAAAGATGCCGTTCCGACGGTATGAGGACCGCTGGCAGTTATGCCTACTGCAAGGGGAAAAAATGAAATAGATGTCTTTCCGACGGTATGGGGACCGCTGGCCGTTACGCCTACTGCAAGGGGAAAAAATGGAATAGATGCCGTTCCGACGGTATGGGGACCGCTGGCAGTTATGCCTACTGCAAGGGGTAAAAATGGATTAGATGTCGTTCCGACGGTATGGGGACCGCTGGCCGTTACGCCTACTGCAAGGTGAAAAAATGGAATAGGTGCCGTTCCCACGGTGTGGGGACTGCTGGCCATTACACCACCTGCAAGGGGAAAAAATGGAATAAATGCCGTTCCGACCGTATGGGGACCGATGGACGTTACGCCTACTGCAAGGGGAAAACATGGAATAGATGCCGTTCCGATGGTGTGGGGACCGCTGGCCGTTACGTCACCTGCAAGGGGAAAAATGGAATATATGCCGTTCCGACGGTATGGGGACTGCTGGCCGTTACGCCACCTGCAAGGGGAAAAAATGTAATATACGCCGTTCCGACGGTATGGGGACCGCTGGACGTTACGCCTCCTGCAAGGGGAAAAAAATGGAATAGATGCCAGGACCGGCCTCGAAGACAGCAACAAGGGAGTAGATGGCCCAGGTGGGCCTTGTTATCTAATCACCTGTCACATTTATTAGCAGCTGCCGGGTGCGATACACGTTGTTGGAGTGGGAGCCAAAGAGCGAGAGAGACGCGGCCAAAGAGAAAGACATTTTGCTGGAAAGCAAACGGCTCAACATTTTATGAAAATATACCAGTGTTGGTCTGAGGAATCCACTAGAGGGCAACCTCCCCAGTCTCTTTGTGACGTTGCTGGTTTTACATTTATACGTATATATATATATATATATATATATATATATATATATATATATATATATATATATATATATATGTATATATATATATATATATATATATATATATACATATATATATAATATATATGTGTGTGTGTATGTGTGTGTGGTATCATCCAAAACTAATGTAAAGTATCAAAGAAGAGAAGAATAAGTGATTACTTCATTTTAACAGAAGTGTAGATAAAACATGTTGAAACGGAAAATAAGTAGGTATTAACAGTAAATTAACAAGTAGATTAATAACCCATTTTTTACAGTTTTTCTTTTATAATGTTGACGAAATAATAGATGTATAAATGACACAATATGTTACTGCATACATCAGCAGACTAATTAGGAGTCTTTGTTTGTTTACTTCCAAAAAAAGACAAGTTGTCTAGTATATTAACTATTTTATCTAAGGACTAAAATGCAATAATAAACATAAGTTTCATTTAATAAGATTTATTGATAAAATAAAGCCAATGATGCCATGTTTCGTGGTCCCCTTTAGTTAGAAAATTAAGGTAAAGTATTATATACATTTTGGTACCGGTGCAAAAATATTGGTATCAGGACAACACTATAAGGAACACTGTTGATTTTGAAAAAATAAAAGGATTTTAAGTGCGCCTTATAGTCCGAAAAATACGATAAGTGATACCAATCCCTCGCCACAAATACGACAATGACGGAGTGGTGGTGATGACATCATGCCCGTTACATGGCATACAATATACAAACATGGATGTAGTTGTCAGTGGAACGTGGCCCCGGGTGGCACGGGATGGGCTCATCAGTCGTCCTGCCATCTCGCGGGGGTCTCTTCATTAAAGTGGAGCGCCGTCCATTAGGCGGCGTAATCCTCCTCACACGGCGCGACACAGGCGGGCGACCTTGAGGCGGGAGCTGCACTCGGCCTGCAAACAGCTCCCCGGCTCTCATTACGGCACAATAAATGTCAGCGCCACTTTGGTTCCTGCGGGGCGGTGGACGGGGAGAGCTGTCGTCGCCTTCACCCGGGATGTCATCGCCGGGCGGTGTGACTGTCCTCCCACACGCCGCTCCATCCTTCCGATCTGCTCTCCTAATTGGGTCGGTCATGATTTCACTTAGACGGCGAGGATCGTTGAGATTCTGACAGGCACCTGTTCTTTTTGCAGCAATGCAAAAAAACCCCCCCCAAAAAAACAAACAACAAAAAAAACAATTAGCGTTTCTTGGCAAGAGACAGCCGTGACCTTTCATATTTGCACGTTCCGCTATGAATATGATGGACTTTCTTTCCTCTAAACTGAGATGGATCGGTCGTATAATGTGCAAAATTATATATATATATATATATATACATATAGGGCTTCACGGTGGCAGAGGGGTTAGTGCGTCCTGCAGTCCTGGGTTCAAATCCAGGCTCGGGATCTTTCTGTGTGGAGTTTGCATGTCCTCCCCGTGAATGCGTGGGTTCCCTCCGGGTACTCCGGCTTCCTCCCACTTCCAAAGACATGCACCTGGGGATAGGTCGATTGGCAACACTAAATTGGCCCTAGTGTGTGAATGTGAGTGTGAATGTTGTCTGTCTATCTGTGTTGGCCCTGCGATGAGGTGGCGACTTGTCCAGGGTGTACCCCGCCTTCCGCCCGATTGTAGCTGAGATAGGCGCCCCCCGCGACCCCAAAAGGGAATAAGCGGTAGAAAATGGATGGATGGATATATACATATATATATATATATATACTGTTTGAGAGGACACACATATAATATATATATATATATATATATATATATATATATATATATATATATATATATATATATATATATATATATATATATATATATATATATATATATATATATATACATACATATACTATTTATGTTACTATATTCTTGTGTATGCACCTTAGGGGGTCTGCTCCAAATGTGTTGTTCTTTGAACTTGTTCACTGTAATAATGACAATAAAACTCTATTCTAGTGGCGCCACTGCGGAAAATTATTAGCAGACAGCAGATGCTTCAATCCGAGGCGGTGATTAATGAGCACTAAAATCCTTGCAACGTGAACAGTTTTCGCACAAACGACAGACTTTCAGTAGGCATACTGATAAAGTGTGGTGCATGCGTAAGCATGCAGATGTGTTGTGCGGGCACACACTCTGCATGGACGTATTAGGTACTACGCTTACAACCCGGTGCGCCTCATGTAAGGAATAATTCTGGTTGTGCTCAAAGCTTTTTTATTTGGTACATGGTGTAATGATAAGTGTGACCAGTAGATGGCGGTCACACATTAGAGATACGTGTAGACTGCGATATGAGGGCAGTCGCACATAAGAAATAACGTGTAAACTACAATATGATGGCAGTTGCACATAAGAGATACGTATAGACTGCGATATGATGGCAGTCGCACATAAGAAATAACGTGTAGACTGCAATATGATGGCAGTCACACATAAGAGATATGTTTAGACTGCAATATGATGGCAGTCACACATAAGAGATACGTTTAGACTGCAATATGATGGCAGTTGCACATAAGAGATACGTATAGACTGCGATATGATGGCAGTCGCACATAAGAAATAACGTGTAGACTGCAATATGATGGCAGTCACACATAAGAGATACGTATAGACTGCGATATGATGGCAGTGGCACATAAGAAATAACGTGTAGACTGCAATATGATGGCAGTCACACATAAGAGATATGTTTAGACTGCAATATGATGGCAGTCACACATAAGAGATACGTTTAGACTGCAATATGATGGCAGTCACATATAAGAGATACGTTTAGACTGCAATAAGACGGCAGTCACACATAAGAGATACGTTTAGACTGCAATATGACTCAGGTAAACAACACCAAAATTGTATGTGTTCCATTGAAAATATAGAACATTACACACGGCGCTCAAAAATCTATCAAAATGTTTTAGTACGACTTTGGTAAGCTATGAAGCCACACTGCTTGATGAATTGTACTGTGCTTCAATTTAGGAGTATTATTATGGTGTGTCTATAACATTGGTGTCAAACTCTGGCCCACGGGCCAAATCTGGCCCGCCGTGTAATTTAATTTGGCCCTTGAGGCAGTATCAATTTAGCATTAGAGCTGGCCCACCGGTGTTATACAGCGTCGGTACCGCTGTAACACCGCATTCACCGCTAATACTCATACTTGCCAACCCTCCTAATTTTCCCGGTAGACTCCCGAAGTTCAGTGCCCCTCCCAAAAATCTCCTGGGGCAACCATTCTCACGATTTTCTACCGATTTCCACCTGGACAACTATATTGGGGGCGTGCATTTAAGGCACTGCCTTTAGCGTTCTCTACAACCTGTCGTCACGTCCGCTTTTCCTCCATACTAACAGCGTGTCACATAATATTTGTGGCTTTTACACACACACACACGCACAAGTGAATGCAAGGCATACTTGGTCAACAGCCATACAGGACACTGAGGGTGGCCGTATAAACAACTTTAGCACAGTTACACATATGCGCCACACTGTGAACCCACACCAGACAAGAATGACAAACGCATTTCGGGTGAACATCAGCACCGTAACACAACAGAACAAATACCCAGAATCCCTTGCAGCAGTAACTCTTCCGGGAAACTTCCAGCAAACTGACCAATGATTAACGTTTTATTCATGCATTTTCTCTTGCTACTTCAAGGCTTGAATGTTTGGTTCATTCATTATTGTTATTTTATTTTCATATGTATTATTAGCCTGTGGAAAAAAATTGATATTTACCTCGGAAGATTTCAAATAGAAAAAAAGGCATACAATTTTTATTTAAATTTTATTTGATATGCCATTGATATTTTTTTAATTACTATTATTATTATTTGAAACTGGATTTTGCATGTCACTAAAGTTATATAAGCCTTGCTTGTTCAATATTTAATGCAAAACTTGTTTGGGTCCCTATTAAAAGGTTAATTTGTTCCGTTTAAAATTTTAGCCCACTCTGTATTTGAGTTTGACACCCCTGGTCTATAAGGTAAGACAAATTATCTGTTTAACAATATTGTGCAAAAAGCAACTTTTCTTACCTTCTGGTACCTGCTGATCTGTATTTGGGATCTGCATAAGTCCGGAGAATTTGCTTGTATCTCTCTTTTTAGTGCCTTCATTTAGAAAAAAATATTAACTCCATGACCCTTTTATTGCGCCTTATGATCCGGTATTGCCTTATATATGAACATTTATGTTATTCCCATGTAAATAATGCTGTATAATAGACTATATTTAACTTATTCACATGTGAATAATGCTGTGTAGTAGACTGTATTTATGTTATTCACATGTAAATAATGCTGTATAATAGACTGTATTTATGTTATTCACATTTAAATAATGCTGTATAATAGACTGTATATCTATTATTCACATGGAAAAATATCTAAATGTTTATTGTGTATTATGAGCTGTGTGGTGCTGAATTTCCGCCAGGGATCAATAAAATACTTTCTATTCTATTCTAACATCCATTTATAATTTTATAGCTGCATGCTCTGTGAGTCAAGGGGCTGATTAAAACAAATCCAAGTGATGCGTCTTGGTGTCTGCTGTTTTTTTTCTTTTTATGTCGTTTTTTTTTTTTATGTAGAAAATATACGAGTAACATATCCCCTGTATAAAAAAAACAAAAAAAACCTTCTTGAAATATGCATGTTTTTGTGTCTGGAGCACAGTAAGTGCAGCCTCTCTCCCGTGAGTGCATCTGCAGCGCACTTAAAAAAAAAGCTTGTTTCACTGTGGACGCAATGGACTGCTACATAAATGCCCATAAAAAATGGCACAAGCTGAGTTTGATAGCAAAACGACAGGAACATGATGACATGAATGACGTAGTACACGCTAAAAAATAGCACGTGCAATGGGCGCCCAGTAATAGTACACGCTGTTTTATAAATTCCGTGCATGGTCCACGGATTTGGTAAACCAGGTCCTAAGTGTAGGGCTCAACACAAGACAAGACTGGCACATTCAGCTTAATGGCAAAGACTACTTTCTGACTATGGTAACATAATCAAAGACTAACTGAAATCAATGCATACTTGCAAATTAGACCCAGAAAAAGAAAATATAACAAATGGTCAGCGTGTCTTTTATCAGCTCAGTGTTGGATGGTAAATTAAAAAAAAAAATTGTACAAATGCAGGGAAGTTGGCACTTTGCGTAAATGGTAAATAAAAACAGAATACCATGATTTTGAAATACGTTTCAACTTATATTCAGTTGAATAGATCCAAAAACATTTTGAAATGTGGACTCGTCAGGCCGCAGAACACGTTTCCACTTTGCAGTGTTTCCGGGTGTTGTTGATAAATGGCTTTGGCTTTGCAGAGTAGTGTCAAAACGAGGACTGTGGCGGGGTTTGTTTTCCCCGAATGCAAAGGAAGGTGGTAAATACATGATTTTAATCTTAACTCAAAATCTACAAACAAAAGGCGCTCACAGTGGAGGCACAAAACTTAACGCATGGAACAAAACTACTACTTAAACATAAACTATGAACATAAAACAAACAAAACTTACTGTGACATGAGCAAGGCAGCATGAACAATGAACATCAGTACGAACTATGGCATGGACAGAGCAAAAACAAGAGTGATGACACCCTCACGACGACAGAAAATGACAGGCTTAAATAGTGACATGATTAACAACACGTGCGTGAGTTCAAACAAATGAGGCAGGTGAAACTAATGAGTTGTCATGGAAACTAAAACAAACCAGGGTGCGCAAAATCAGGAACTAATGCAGTCAAAAACAAGCAGAACATAACTAAACAGAATAGGATCACAAGACATGACAAGTAGTTTTAACTTGCACTTACAGATGTAGCGACCAATTGTAGTTACTGGCAGTAGTAAGTAAACGCTTCGTTGGTTTACTTACTACTGAAAGAGAAATTGTGTAGTATGTTCACTATTTTATTTAAGGACTAAATTACAATAATAAACATATGTTTAATGTACCCAAAGATTTTTTTCATAAAATAAAGCCAATAATGCCATTTTTTGGGGGGGTCCCCTTTATTTTGAAAAGTATCCAAATACATATTGATACCGGTGTCCGTACCAAAATATTGGTACCAACACATTGTTTCTTATACAACATTAAGAAAAAGATGCAAAAAAAGAAAAACAATATAAATATGGGTCAATTTACAAAAAAGAGAAAACTTTACTAACATTTTTTTTGGTCCGTACCATAAAATATTTAAGTTGCTCAAAACTGCTCAGGTAAAAATTTAATGAAATATACCGAGAATATTGTCTGATTACAAGAACATTTGAAAAGTACAAACCCCAGAACGAGTGAAGTCGGCACGTTTACCTTTACGCCTAGAACAATCCGGATGGTTCTTTTGATAGCACAATTGATAATAACTATAGCAACGGCCCTTAAGCATAAAGGTTGTGTGATAATATATACATAATTATTCGAACAATGTGTTTACATCTAGTCAGTGTCGATGCGTGCAAATAACCGAAGCGGAACATGAAGTGAGTTTTCCTTCAGGAACGAAGACAAACGGCTGTTCTTCCGGAAGTAACCAGACTCTGGGATTAGTTCTCTATTTCACAGTGAGAGCCTCATTGATTTGGAATGACATATAATCCAAAACGTTTGAGGTAGCCTCCGGGGGCAAAATATCATCAAGTCCCCTCTGAGCTTTTGTCCGCACTCCCGTCTTTATCTCCCTCCTCGTCTCTGCCACCCAAGCACAGATACTCATCACCGTGTCGTACGGAGCAGCTGACAAGTACAATTTCAAAATATTGGAAAAGCCTCGACGTGATCTAGTTCTTTTTTTTTTTGTTGCCTGTCACAAAATGGAGTAATTCAATTTGGGAGTCCGCCATGGAGAAGGACTCCTCTTTTGAATTGATGCCGCGCAGAGAAAAGGCACTTTTGTTTTTGGCAGTACTCTAGTACTGCTCTGGTCCATAGGCGCCTGGGTCTATAGGCGCTCTGGTCCATAGGCTCCTGGGTCCATAGGCGCCTGGGTCTATAGGCGCCCTGGTCCATAGGCGCCCGGGTCCATAGGCGCTTGGGTCTATAGACGCCTGCGTCTATAGGCGCCCTTGTCCATAGGCGCCCTGGTCCATAGGCGCCCTGGTCCATAGGCGCCCGGGTCCATAGGCGCTTGGGTCTGTAGGCGCCCTAGTCCAGAGGCACCCGGGTTCATAGGCACCTGGGTCTATAGGCATCCTGGTCCATAGGCGCCCTGGTCCATAGGTTCCCGGGTCCATAGGTTCCTGGGTCCAGAGGGGACGATCCTGTGGGTGCTTGGTGTTGTCGAAGCCCGGCAATGATGACAACTTTCAATCTTTAATATAATCAAAAAATAGATACATTTTGTTGGATTGGTTCGCAGCCGAGTGTGAAGCGACTACTCTAGTACTGCTCTGGTCCATAGGCGCCTGGGTCTATAGGCGCCCTGGTCCATAGGCTCCCGGGTCCATAGGCACCTGGGTATATAGGCGCCTGGGTCTATAGGCGCCCTTGTCCATAGGCGCCCTGGTCCATAGGCGCCCGGGTCCATAGGTGCTTGGGTCTATAGGCGCCCTAGTCCAGAGGCACCCGGGTCCATAGGCGCTTGGGTCTATAGGTTCCCTGGTCCATAGGCGTTATAGTCAATAAACGCTCGGATCCATAGGTTCCTGGGTCCATAGGCAACGATCCCGTGTGTGCTTGGCGTTGTCGAAGCCCGGCAATGATGACAACTTTCAATCTTTAATATAATCAAAAAATAGATACATTTTGTTGGATTGGTTCGCAGCCTAGTGTGAAGCGACTGGGATGGGAATCAGCACCTCCAAGTCCGAGTCCATGGTTGTCGCCCGGAAAAAGGGTGGCGTGCCATCCCCGGGTTGGGGAGGAGACCTTTCCCCACCCAAGTGGAGGAGTTCAAGTACCTCAGAGTTTTGATCATGGGTTAGGGAAGAGTCGATCGTGAGGTCGACAGGCGATCGGTGCGGCGTCTTCAGTAATGCGGACGATGTATCGATCTGTTGTGGTGAAGAAGGAGCTGAGCCGGAGGGCAAACTTTCAATTTACCGGTCGATTTACGTTCCCATCCTCACCTATGGGCTTTGGGTTATGAACGAAAGGTCAAGAAAGGAAGAAACTCAATTTGGGAGTCCGCCATGGAGAAGGGCTCCTCTTTTGAACTGATGGCACGCAGAGAAAAGGCAATTTTGTTATTGGCAGTACTCTAGTACTGCTCTGGTCCATAGGCGCCTGGGTCTATAGGCGCCCTGGTCCATAGGCTCCCGGGTCCATAGGTGCCTGGGTCTATAGGCACCCTTGTCCATAGGCGCCCTGGTCCATAGGTGCCCAGGTCCATAGGTTCCTGGGTCCATAGGCGACGATCCCGTGGATGCTCGGCGTGATGTCAATGATGACAACTTTCAATCTTTAATATAATCAAAAAAATAGATCAATTTTGTTGGATCGGTTCGAAGCCGAGTGTGAAGCGACTGGGATGGGAATCAGCACCTCCAAGTCGGAGTCCATGGTTGTCGCCCGAAAAAAGGATGGAGTGCCATCTCCGGGTTGGGAAGGAGACCTTGCCCCAAGTGGAGGAGTTCAAGTACCTCAGAGTCTTGATCACGGGTTAGGGAAGAGTGGATCGTGAGGTCGACAGGCGATCGGTGCGGCGTCTTCAGTAATGCTGACGATGTATCGATCTGTTGTGGTGAAGAAGGAGCTGAGCCGGAAGGCACACTTTCAATTTACCGGTCGATCTACGTTCTCATCCTCACCTATGGGCTTTTGGTTATGAACGATAGGTCAAGGAAGGGAGAAACTCAATTTGGGAGTCCGCCATGGAGAAGGGCTACTCTTTTGAACTGATGCCGCGCAGAGAAAAGGCACTTTTGTTATCGGCAGTACTCTAGTACTGCTCTGGTCCATAGGAGCCTGGGTCTATAGGCGCCCTGGTCTATAGGCTCCCGGGTCCATAGGCGCCTGGGTCTATAGGCACCCTTGTCCATAGGCACCCTGGTCCATAGGCGCCCGGGTCCATAGGTGCTTGGGTCTACAGGCGCCCTAGTCCAGAGGCACCCGGGTCCATAGGCACCTAGGTCTATAGGCGTCCGGGTCTATAGGCGTCCGGGTCCATAAGCGCACGGGTCCATAGGCGCTTGGGTCTATAGGTTCCCTGGTCCATAGGCGCTCTGGTCCATAAGCGCCCGGATCCATAGGTTCCTGGGTCCATAGGCAACGATCCCGTGTGTGCTCGGCGTTATCGAAGCCCGACAATGATGACAACTTTCAATCTTTAATATAATCAAGAAATATATCAATTTTGTTGGATTGGTTCGCAGCTGAGTGTGAAGCGACTGGGATGGGAATCAGCACCGCCAAGTCCGAATCCATGGGTGTCGCCCGGAAAAGGGATGGAGTGCCATCTCCGGGTTGGGGAGGGGACCTTGCCCCAAGTGGAGGAGTTCAATTACCTCAGAGTCTTGATCATGGGTTAGGGAAGAGTGGATCGTGAGGTCGACAGGCGATCGGTGCGGCGTCTTCAGTAATGCGGACGATGTATCGATCTGTTGTGGTGAAGAAGGAGCTGAGCCGGAAGGCAAACTCTCAATTTACCCGTCGATTTACGTTCTCATCCTCACCTCTGGGCTTTGGGTTATGAACGAAAGGTCAAGAAAGGGAGAAACTCAATTTGGGAGTCCGCCATGGAGAAGGGCTCCTCTTTTGAACTGATGCCACTCAGAGAAAAGGTACTTCTGTTATTGGCAGTACTCTAGTACTGCTATGGTCCATAGGCGCCTGGGTCTATAGGCGCCCTGGTCTATAGGCTCCCGGGTCCATAGGCGCCTGGGTCTATAGGCGCCCTTGTTCATAGGCGCCCTGGTCCATCGGCGCCCGGGTCCATAGGTGCTTGGGTCTATAGGCGCCCTAGTCCAGAGGCACCCGGGTCCATAGGCACCTGGATCTACAGGCGTCCGGGTCCATAAGCGCACGGGTCCATAGGCGCTTGGGTCTATAGGTTCCCTGGTCCATAGGTGCCCGGGTCCATAGGTTCCTGGGTCCGTAGGCGACGATCCCGTGGGTGCTCGGTGTTGTTGAAGCCCGACAATGATGACAACTTTCAATCTTTAATATAATCAAAAAAATAAATCAATTTTGTTGGATCGGTTCGCAGCCGAGTGTGAAGCGACTGGGATGGAAATCAACACCTCCAAGTCGGAGTCCATGGTTGTCGCCCGAAAAAAGGGTGGAGTGCCATCTCCGGGTTGGGGAGGAGACCTTGCCCCAAGTGGAGGAGTTCAAGTACCTCAGAGTCTTGATCATGGGTTAGGGAAGAGTGGATCATGAGGTCGAAAGGCGATCGATGCGGCGTCTTCTGTAATGCGGACGATGTATCGATCTGTTGTGGTGAAGAAGGAGTTGAGCCAGAAGGCAAACTCTCAATTTACCGGTCGATCTACAAGTAGTCTTTGGGTTATGAACGAAAGGTCAAGAAAGGCAGAAACTCAATCTGGGAGTCCGCCATGGAGAAGGGCTCCTCTTCTGAACTGATGCCGCGCATAGAAAAGGCAGTTTTGTTATTGGCAGTACTGTATTGTAATTTTCTACCACTTGTCCTTCATAATGTTGTGTCAGGTTCAAACACTGATGACATCTATTAAACAAGACAAGAGGCAAGGAATTAAACAGAGACGGAATTAAATTTGGCTCAATTGAGGAGAGACGTCTGAGCTGTATTCTTGTACAGTCTCCATCACGCTCTGGCGAAAGATTGCACCCCTCCGTTTTTTATTTGGACTTTCCCTGATTACATGGCAACAGCTGTTTCTGAGGTCGGGGGTCGTAACCAGCCATCGCCTTTGATTACAACAGTTCAAAGAAAAGGTCGTAAAACAGTTCAAAGAAGAGGTCGCCTGCTTCCTCTCTGCTTTGCAGTTCTTGGGTCAAGAGAAAATATTTTGGTGGATTACAATAGAAGAAAGAAACAGAACACCTTGTTGCTTCCCATCGTGCACAGTGGAGTTTTACAAGCCTTTTGATTGGTAAGATCAAAGACAGCTTGTGTCCTCTCGCCGGGAACTCATGGCAACACCAAGTTTTGGGATAACTTGGATACATTTATTCTGACATGTTGACAAAACGATAGAATGATAAATGACACAATGTGTTATTGCATACATCAGCAGACTAATTAGGAGTCTTTGTTTGTTTACTTACTACTAAAAAACAAGTTGTCCAGTATGTCCACTATTTTATTTAAGGACTAAATGTTGCGGCGGAGTCTGCGTTTTCCTCCTCTGCGGTTCCACCCGGAGGATTCACGGACAGCGCGCTCTGACACGCCCCGCTCACGCTGAGCGCAGCACGCCCACACACCGACAAGCCTGCACTCCTTTACCAATCTGCTCACCTGGCACTGATGAGGGCAAGTTCAATAAAGGACCAGTGGACCCAAGGATCGGCGCGGGAACTTAGTCTCTCTAATCGGATACCTGTTTCCCTTCCGTTGCCCTGGATTTGGACTGCCTCCCCTCGTTTCCCAACTCCTCCCTCGCCCCCGGACTCTGACGTCTCTCTCTCTGCCCCATGGAACCCTCGTGGAATTTGGACTCCTTTTGCCTTGCCCTCTTTGGTTCTGTCTGCTTCCTCATTTAACATTTATGGTAACACACACTTCAGTTAATCTACATACATAGTAACATACACTCGCACTTGGGTTTGACACACTCCATTTCCTTGGGTTATCTTATTAGTTTAGTATTATTTTTATTATATTTATTTACTATAAGTAATTAATTATTGAGCATACCTCCCCTGGTGTCCCTTTGCCGTCACTCCTCTTGCAAACCTTAACACTAAATTGCAATAATAAACATATCTTTAATGGACCAAAGATTTTTTTTGTTTAAATAAAGCCAATAATGCAATTTTTATGGCCCCCTTTATTTAGAAAAGTATCGAAAAGTACCAAAATATTGGTATCGGGACAACACTAATACCCACACCGAGCACCCACTGGCAGAAATGTAAATCGGGTCCATCAGCCTCTGCAACCTCACACAGAATCTCGTCAACAAATCCAGGAATGCTCCCCCGAGTACCAACGATAAAACAATTCTTCCGCACCGCTTCCTCTACTTTAGCCAAAGGCTGCTTTCATGTCTCCGACTGGTCTAAACCTGGCCGTTATTAATGACGGCCGGCGGCGCGAGTGCCATCTGCGGTTCGTCTGCTCCTCACTTCGGGGAGCGAGAGAAAGATCTGCTGTCACTCTGGCGGGGGGAACATCTGTCCCCATTAGAGTACCGCGGCCGTGCAACTTATCTCCACATCGCTCTCGCCTCCGTCCTGTGGCCGCCGACCGCCGTTTAACATGAGATTAGTCAAACGACTGGGAAAAGGTAAAGGGGAGATGTTTCCTTTCTTCTCGTTTGCTCCTTTACCCATTAGGAAGTGGAGACTGTCCTTGAGTAAAGAAAAAGAGGGATGGACTCACCTCATCCATCAACCAAGCATGCATAAGCCATATATTTACCCTGCAACTGTTGCTCGGGACCGTCAGCTTGAGCTCATCCATGCGGACTGGACACTGACCGAGGGTTAGAGGGCGGCCGAGGGTGGAGTTAGCTCTCTCGGTTGCTTTGTTGGGTCTGCTCCCTTCTCTGGCCATGATCCGCCTCCACCCCAGCAGACGATGGCGTGGAACACCGCAGAGGCCACCCGATCCTGTTCTGTCTCCCTGTAATGTTTGTCTCATCTTGAATGGGATTGTGCTGAAAATCTTAATTTACCCCCGGGGATTGTTAAAATATTTTTGATTCTGATTTTGATTCCGCTCTTTTACCCTTTAGGAAGTGGAGACTGTCCTTGAGTAAAGCAAAAGAGGGATGGACTCACCTCATCCATCAACCAAGCATGCATGCGTAAGCCATATATTTATTCTGGAACTGTTGCTCGGGACCGTCAGTTTGAGCTCATCCTTGCGGACTGGACACTGACCACGGGTAGAGTCGGCTCTCTCTGTTGCTTTGTTGGGTCTGCTCCCGTCTCTGGCCATGCTAGCCCCATCAGACGATGGCATGGAACACCACAGAGGCCACCCGATCCTGTTCTGTCTCCCTGTAATGTGTCTGATCTTGAATGGGACTGTGCCAAAAATTTTAATTTTCCCTCGGGGATTGTTAAAGTATTTCTGATTCTGATTCTCATTCCGCTCCTTTATTTACCCTTTAGGAAGAGGAGACTGTCCTCGAGTAAAGAAAAAGAGGGATGGACTCACCTCATCCATCAACCAAGCGGGCATGCGTAAGCCATATATTTACCCTGCAACTGTTGCTAGGGACCGTCAGCTTGAGCTCATCCTTGAGGACTGGACATTGACTAAGGGTTGGTGGGTGGCTGAGGGTGGAGTCGGCTCTCTCGGTTGCTTTGTTGGGTTTTCTCCCATCTATGCCCATGTTCCCCCTCCACCCCAGCAGACGATGGTGTGGAACACCGCAGAGGCCATCCGATCCTGTTCTGTCTCCCTGTAATGTTTGTCTCATCTTGAATGGGATTGTGCTGAAAATCTTAATTTCCCCCCGGGGATTGTTAAAGTATTTTTGATTCTGACTTTGATTCGGCATTAAACAATTACAGTTGGTACAAAATGCGGCTGCTAGACTTTTGACAAGAACAAGAAAGTTTGATCATATTACGCCTATACTGGCTCACCTGCACTGGTTTCCTGTGCACTTAAGATGTGACTTTAAGGTTTTACTACATACGTATAAAATACTACGCGGTCTAGCTCCAGCCTATCTTGCCGATTGTATTGTACCATATGTCCCGGCAAGAAATCTGCGTTCAAAAGACTCCGGCTTATTAGTGATTCCTAAAGCCCAAAAAAAGTCTGCGGGCTATAGAGCGTTTTCCGTTCGGGCTCCAGTACTCTGGAATGCCCTCCCGGTAACAGTTCAAGATGCTACCTCAGTAGAAGCATTTAAGTCTCACCTTAAAACTCATTTGTATACTCTAGCCTTTAAATATGCCTCCTTTTTAGACCAGTTGATCTGCCGCTTCTTTTCTTTTTCTCCTCTGTCTCCTCCTCCCTTGTGGAGGGGGTCCGGTCCGATGACAATGGATGAAGTAGTGGCTGTCCAGAGTCGGGACCCAGGATGGACCGCTCGTCGGGACCCAGGATGAACCGCTCGCCTGTGTGTCGGTTGGGGACATCTCTACGATGCTGATCCACCTCTGCTTGGGATGGTTTCCTGTGGACGGGACTCTCGCTGCTGTCTTGGATCCGCTTTGAACTGAACTCTCGCGGCTGTGTTGGAGCCACTATGGATTGAACTTTCACAGTATCATGTTAGACCCGCTCGACATCCATTGCTTTCGGTCCCCTAGAGGGCGGGGGGGGGGGGAGGTTGCCCACATTTGAGGTTCTCTCCAAGGTTTCTCATAGTCATCATTGTCCCTGGCGTCCCACTGGGTGTAAGGGGTGTAAGTTCTCCTTGCCCACTGGGTGGGAGTTTTCCTTGCCCTTATGTGGGTTCTTTCGAGGATGTCGTAGTCGTAGTGGTTTGTACAGTCCTTTGAGACATTTGTGATTTAGGACTATATAAATAAACATTGATTGATTGATTGATTAATTGAACTTTCTCATTCTTTTTCGCCACTTGTGCCAGTTTTTTTTAAACATGCTGCAGACATCAAATTCCAAATGAGCTAATATTTGCAAAAAATGACAACATTTATCAGTTCGAATGTGAAATATCTTGTCTTTACAGTCTATTCAACTGAATATAATTTGAAAAGTATTTGCAAATCATTGTATTCTATTTTTATTTAACATTTACACAGCGTGACAACTTCACTGGTTTTGGGTTTTGTTGCTACGGCTTGCACTGCATTCCATTTGAATCACATTGCACTTGTCAGAGTTAGTTTGTGACGAACCCCAAGATGCAGAGAAGGAGGCAGGCATTTTGCAGGTAAACATGATTTAACCTTCCTCTTGTGTTAGCTTTCTGTTACCATCTCTTATGTTAACGGGTCTGTTTTGACCCATGTTTTAAATCAGCTGTAAAATACACTAAAAACAATTATCTGTCATCCAATTTGTTTCTCATCTCTTGGTTACCTCGTTAGGCTTCCTTATCCTTGAAAATATTGGTTTTAATATTTTTGGTTTGGGCCATTGGGCCTTATTTTGTCAGTATACCTCTCGATTTAAATTTTTAAAAATGGTAAAACGAACTTCAAGAGAATCATATAAATAATAAAAGGTTGTTGTGTTACCTAACTATTACTAAGGGGTATTAGAACACATCTCTTAAATAAATGTGTTTTGTTTATTTTTTCATTTTAAGAATTTTAACTATAGTAACATCTATGGTGTTACAGGTCAATTTTGACCCATATATATTTACTTCAAGAAAAAAGCTAAAAAGTATTTTTTTCAGCAACAGAAATCCAACATCAAACAAACAACCAATCAAGCAAATGAAACCAAGAGAAATAGATTACTAGTTCCAAAACTAATAAAAAAACAAAATCAGAGCGGCAAAAAGTGACACTTTTAGTGTCCGTCTTTTGTTTGTTTTTGTACAGGATAACAAGGTAAAATGAGAATCCACTAAAGCTCACATGATTGGGAGAGGAGCTGGCTGTCAGTGTGTTCAGTTTTGGCTCTTATCATTGCTTTATCATCTTATTTTTATAACCGGGTCGAAACCGACCCTAACAACACCAAGGGCATAATTTCTACCAGAGCATTTTATAATTTTGTGAAAAAAATTAAAATGTTTTATTTTGTTGCCGCAAGTTCCTGACAAAGTCAAAAAGCGTTGACGCAAAAAAATAAATGTATGTGGTGTTTTTATGCATTTAAAAACTAAAACGGGTCGGTGCCGACCCTAACAGAAGACGAAGGTTAATAAAACACTAAGACAAAAACCGAACCAAGGGCTACAAACAAAAAGCGCGCACGAGGCGGATAACAAACTTGGCTATGGACAAATAAAACTGTAAGCAGGGAACAAAAGACAGTAGGCTACAAACAGCTACCGAATATAGATAATTGGAACGCTGCATTGACATGACACGACAGGTAGCAACGACAATAATCCAACACTGACTGGTGGACAAAGCAGGTAAAAATAGGAATTGGGCTGATTGACACCAGGTGTGGCCAGGTGCTAATCAGCCACAGCTGAAGGGAAACAGCGCTCAGGGAGAAAGACAGGAAACAGACAAAATAAGAGCGCTGACAGGAAATACTAAACACACAGAGGAAACAAAGACGAATGCAGAGGAAAAAACTAAAACATAGGCCAAACTGTCAGGGACAAGCCGGACAGCACTCAGCCAACAAGAAACTTTGCAGAGTTGTTTTTAAAGCGTTTGATTGCAAACAATCCAGCTCGCGACGGCACCCTCAAGACTCTCCCGGAGGCCGGCCTTTATGGCCCCCCCCCGAATGAAAACCCTAAAGAAAAACGACGCGAGCGCCGTCGTGTTATTGCTTTCGATCTATAAATCATGAGAAAAGCAAATACGTGCGTGCGTGAAAAGGTCAATCTTAGAGACGAAGATAACGCAGGACACCGTGCAAATGTGTTTCCCGACCCAATTTCAATCGCTCGCCTCTTGCTACCTCTGGTCCTGACTTGGTTTTTGGGGGAGTTCATATATTATGGCTCCATTAAACCCTTCCAGACATTTATACACTCTTAAAAAAAGACCAATTGACAATGCTGGAAGAGAACATATTTTTTAGCTGTAGATTAGGGATGGGCGCTATGGCCCAAAACGTATATCCTGACAAATATTGCAGCCTCCTATCATGATATATTAGTTGGTATACAAATGATAATTGAATAATTTTGTTATGATCCGCCGCCCGGATCATGTATTGTTTTGGTTTTTGAGTCCTTTTGTGTTTCCTGTTTGTTTTTGGACTCTTCCGATCCCTGGTTTGGCTCTTCCTTGTTTTATCTTGTTACCATGATTTTGTCATTTGTTCCACCTGCTCTTGTTTTTTACGCACACCTGTGTTTTGATTATTGCTTTAGTATTTAAAGGGGAACATTATCACCAGACTTATGTAAGCGTCAATATATACCTTGATGGTGCAGAAAAAAGACTGTCTATTTTTTTAAACCGATTTCCGAACTCTAAATAAGTGAATTTTGGCGAATTAAACGCCTTTCTGTTTATCGCGCTGGAAGCGATGACGTCAGAATGTGACGTCGCCGAGGTAACACACCCGCCCTTTTATTTTCAACACATTACAAACACCGGGTCTCAGCTCTGTTATTTTCCGTTTTTTTGACAATTTTTTGGAACCTTGGAGACATCATGCCTCGACGGTGTGTTGTCGGAGGGTGAAACACTAACAGGGAGGGATTCAAGTTGCACCACTGGCCCGAAGATGCCAAAGTGTATGCCGCCAGACCCCCATTGAATGTGCTGGAGTTTCTCCACATTTTACCGGCGGTGCTAAAGCAGACATGGCACAGAGTTGTATGGATAACCTGCAGATTCATTTGCAACTATAAAGTCAACGAAATCACAAAGGTGAGTTTTGTTGATGTTGACTGCCAGCTAAACGATGCTAACATGCTACGCTAATCGATGCTAACATGCTATTTACCGGCGGTGCTAAAGCAGACATGGCATAGAGATGTATGGATAACCTGTAGATGCATTTGCAACTATATTACGTTTCCTTCCACCCACATTTAATGCGAAAAAAACACCAATCGACGGATTAAGTTGCTCCAGTGTCAAAAGATGCGAAAGTCCTGATCGTTTGGTCCGCACATTTTACCGGCGATGCTAACGCAGCTATGAATAGCGTCAATAGCTATTCGCTCAATAGCTTGAGTTTCTTCTTCAATATTTTCATACTCCAACCATCTGTTTCAATACATGCGTAATCTGTTGAATCGCTTAAGTCGCTGAAATCCGAGTTTGAATCCGAGCTAATGTCGCTATATCTTGCTGTGGTATTCCCATTGTTTGTTTACGTTGGCAGCACTGTGTGACGTCACAGGGAAATGGCCAGTGTCTTCGCAGAGAGCCGAAAATAAGGCACTTTAAAGCTTTATTGAGGGATATTCCGAGACCGGTAAAAATTTGAAAAAAACTTCAAAAAATACAACAAGCCACTGGGAACTGATTTTTATTGTTTTTACCCCTTTTAAAATTGTGATAATGTTCCCCTTTAAGCCTGCCTTCGACAACAGTTTGCTCTTGATCCGTTGTTCGCTGTAAGCTACACTCACGTTGGTATATCTTCTTTGTCTAAGTGTGCTAAGTTTCGCCTTAGCTTCTCGTGCGCTCGGCACGCTAATTTTGGACTTTTGGACTCTATGCTAAGTTTGGCGCTAGCTTTCTGTGCGTCGGCACGCATTTTCTTTTGTCCGTTTTTGTACCAGTGTTTTCATTTTTGCATTAAACCAAGCTTCTGCCTGTCTGGTCCTTGTGCATCCTGGGGTGACACAATGCACATCACGATGCGCTTCCAACGTGACAAATTTAAAGGGTTAGGGTTAGTGTTAGTGTTTTAAAGGTTCCTAATTTGGTTTGAAAGAACATTTTGTGTAATTTCTGGTTGTCTTAAGGCCTTTACTCTTGGTTCCAGGCAAAGGCGGTTGCATTCCCTCCCCTCTCCGCCTCGTTGTCTTTGAGTACGGTCAACCGTCTTGTTCAACGTTCTTGTCGCCTCGTTTTGCGATGCTTGCCAGAATCCAAACAAGGAGATTAATCAACTGGCCTCTCAGCAAAATTGACAGGATCTCGGGTTCGGGGGAACCAGCCCGTACAGACGGACGTTTGTTGCCGGACACACGATCAATCAATCAATGTTTATTTATGTAGCCCCAAATCGCAAGTGTCTCAAAGGGCTGCACAAGCCACAACGACATCCTGGGTTTCAGATCCCAGATCAGGGCAAGGAAAAACTCAACCCAGTGGGATGACAATGAGACACCTTTGAAAGGACCGCAGATGTGGGTGACCCCCCACCTCTAGGGGAGACCGGATGCAATGGACGTCGAGTGGGTCTAGCATAATATAGTACAGTGATGCTATGGAATCACATTTGGTTCTATACCGCCTCTAAAAAGTAGTGGTCAACCAGTCCCCCTGGCCCCCGCCGTCATCACTTCAAGATTCAAGATTCGAGATTGTTTATTGTTATAGGCACAGTTTGCCCTACAATGGAAATCTTACTTTGCTAGTCCACCCTTCAACAAGTCACACGGTACTTAGCTAAAATAAAAACACAATTAAAACATATCACTGTGGGAGGGTGGTGGCAGTATATGGCCCAGGTGGGCCTTTTTTTCCTAATCACCGACTGGGCGACTGGTGCAATGGACGTCGAGTGGATCTAGCATAGGATTTTGAGAGTTTAGTCCATAGTGAATCTAACATAATAGTGAGAGTCCGGTGCAGAGTAGATCTAACGTAATAGCCAGAGTCCAGTCCATAGTGGGGCCAGCAGAGAGCCAACCCGAGCAGAGACAGGTCAGGAGCGCAGAGATGTCCCCAACCGATGCACAGGCAAGCAATTGGACTCTTGAGAGAAGCGGAGTGCCACGTGCCCGGCAGCCCTTCCAGGTCGAGGTTGTGAAGATATCGACCAATTCGGGATTGTGATAACAGAACATCTGCTATTTGAGTTAGTGTTGCCTTGGTGTATCAACAAATTGAAAGATGTTGGCAGCCGTTCAAGGTACTCCTAAGCTGCCACAAATGATTGGACACTCATACTTTTGTGGTTTTGGACTAAATTGCAAAGTGCAAAACATCTTAGAAGCTGTCCGTCCGGCATGATAGATTTGAGGACCACAAATAGACAATTAGAATGATAACTGTAAATGTGTTTTTGCTCGCTCAAGCACAAAGATTCTAATCTGGATTGATTTCCGTGGCTGCGACGTGGCAGGGTTGTTGATTTGAGATTCCCCGACACAAACTCCTTCCCTGTCAACAACACCCGGTGAGTTGAACTCAATTCGCCGTGCTTGCGGAGTTACTCCAAGCGTATAGACATAAGACACACTCACCATGGACCATGGATACATATTCACACATACCCCAACCCCCACCCCAGGCCTTTGCCAGTGCTCAACACCTTTAGGGCGATGGAAGCCTGGAGGAACGCCAAAGGGCCGTAGCCCACTCCTGTTGCAAGTCTTGTGGTTTCTGTGTAGCAACATGTAATATGAAAATGCCTGAAAATGTAATAAAACATTTGAAAATCTAAGTGTGTGAGGGACATATTGATATTTTCAGATGGTATTTCAGCTTTGTGTTTCACGTGATGAATTGTATTATTATTAGTATATAAAACTGTCAGGCTCAAACACTGAACTATCTATTACACGAGACAAGAAGAAGGAATCAGGCAGAGTTAAATTTTGCTCATGAGGAGAAATGCTTGGGGCTGAACACACAGTTACAATCTACCACCACACTCTAAGGTACAGCCCCACGCGTTTTCTGTATTTATCCTATTTGTTCTCTACTTAACATCGCTGAGGATGCCTAAGTTGTACCTAATACCATGGTATCATGGTTGTACCATGGTTCTCGCCCGGGAAAGGGTGGTATTCCATCTCCAGGTTGGGGAGGAGTTCAAGTACCTATGAGTTTTGTTCACGAGTGAGGAAAGTGTGGATCGTGAGATTGACAGGCGGATTGGTGCGGCGTCTTCAGTAATGCGGACACTGTATCGATCCGTTGTGGTGAAGAAGGAGTTGAGCCGGAAGGCAAAGCTCTCAATTTACCGGTCGATCTACGTTCCCATCCTCACCTATGAGCTTTGGGTTATGACCAAAAGGACAAGATCACGGGTACAAGGGCCGAAAGGATTTTCGTCCGCTGGGTGGCGGGTCTCTCCCTTAGAGATAGGGTGAGAAGCTCTTCCATCCGGGGGGAGCTCAAGGGTAAAGCCGCTGCTCGTCCACATGGAGAAGAACCAGATGAGGTGGTTCGGGCATCTGGTCAGAATGCCACCCGGACGCCTCCCTAGAGAGGTGTTCAGGGCGTGTCCGACGGGCCACGGGGAGGACCCAGGACACGTTGGGAAGTCTATGTCCCCCGGCTGCCCTGGGAACGCCTCAGGATCCCCCGGAAGAAGCTGGACCAAGTGGCTCAGGAGAGGGAAGTCTGGGCTTCCCTTCTTAGGCTGCTGCCCCCGCGACCCAACCTCAGATAAGCGGAGGAAAATGGATGGATGGATGAACAACTAAGTTATCGCTCAACAGCACCCTGAGAAACAGGAAGTTATCAGTATCAGCTTGACCCAAAAATAAAATGTACATCCTCGTTTAAAACATGATTAATCCACACAAACATGTTTATTATTCTTTTACGCACATCCCAATAAGGAATATGCGTTGATTTTCTACATTTTCATAATAAATCGTCACGTGTCAGGCTCAGGGTGAGAGACTTCTGTGGGAGGAAGGCTCGGATTACAGAGTGGAAGGCAGGTGAGACCACGAAGACAGAGATGTATCTGGGGGGCAAAAAAAGCAGGCAAGAGTCATTGTAATAAAGAATAAGGGCTTGGGAAAAAACCCCGCCGAGTGTCACGGCAAAGACGGACAGCAACTGTGCCGATAAAAATAGATGTGGAGAAACGGGTAAGTAGTATGCTAAAACATCCAAAAAACGCCAACAACACCCCATTAGATCATGTGATCTGAATATTAACCAAGTGTTAGCGATGTTACTATAATAAGCGCTAACGCAGCCGAACTGATTTTAGCGACGCTGTGGCCAAAGAGAACAAACTAGCTTATGCGGTGAAGCTATATTGACATACTGAGGCCGGTGAGCTGCTGCATTGCCTCTGAGCTGGTAAAAGTTCATTGTTATTGATAAAACTAAAATTTTACCGTTGGCCACAAAACCAATGTTTGGAGGACAGAAGGTGAGGCCTTTAATCCCAGGAACACCATCCCTACCGTCAAGCATGGTGGTGGTAGTATTATGCTCTGGGCCTGTTTTCCTGCCAATGGAACTGGTGCTTTAAATGTGACTATAAAAAAGGAGGACTACCTCCAAATTCTTTAGGACAACCTAAAATCATCAGCCCGGAGGTTGGGTCTTGGGCGCGGTTGGGTGTTCCATCAGGACAATGACACCAAACACACGTCAAACGTGGTAAAGGTGTCATGTATACAAGGGGGAGTTTTGACGGCACAGGACCACAAGGGCCAATATTGCTCTATGTATTTATTATATATATATACATAAACAATATAATATAATAAATACGTTGTATTTATGTTATTCTCATGGGAATAATGTTGTATAATAGACTGTATTTATCTTATTCACACGAAAAAATACCCAAGTGTTAATTGTATATTGTGAGCAAACTGTGGTTCTGAATTTCCCCCAAGGATCAATAAGGTACTTTCTATTCTATTCTATTCTATTCTATTCTATTCTAATGGTAAATGGGTTGTACTTGTATAGCGCTTTTCTACCTTCAAGGTACACAAAGCGCTTTGACACTACTTCAACATTCACCCATTCACACACACATTCACACACTGATGGAGGGAGCTGCCATGCAAGGCGCTAACCAGCACCCATCAGGAGCAAGGGTGAAGTGTCTTGTTTAAGGACACAACGGACGTGACGAGCTTGGTACTAGGTGGGGATTGAACCAGGGACCCTCGGGTTTCTGGCACGGCCACTCTTCCAACTGTGCCTCGTCGTCCCCTATTCTATTCTATTCTATTCTATTCTAAAGAAAAATATATTTAATTAAACAACAAAAGAATGGAGTGTGACAAAACCCAGAGGATGTATGGTGTAAGACTATGTGTAGGAATTAACTGCCGAGTGTGACCAGGGTGATGAGTGAGGAAGCAGAAAAATCCAAAAGGGCGATACGCAAAAGGGGTCCGTGATCCAAGCGAGGTCCGTAGGGGAAGAGAGAGGCGTCAAGAGGTCCGTGTCCAGAACGGGGGTCGAGGATCAAGGGAGGCAGTCCAGATCCAGGGGTGGGGTCCAAAGAAGCGAGACGCACAGCTCGAATCCAAAGCAACGGAAGGAAAACACTGCGGGCACAAGGGAGACGACAAGGGAAGAAAGCACGGAGAGTAAAGAGCTAACGATCGCTTACGGGACATCAACAGAAGGCTACGTTCCGTCAATGAATAGCAGGCTGAGCATGCTCTTAAAGGCAGGACCTCTTATTAGCCCCAGGTTCGCAGATTGCCGATGAATGATTGCAGCTGGCGGCATCTGCAGGGCGGAGACGGTGATGCGCCCCGGCCGTGACAAAAGCAATGGCTAAATCAGGCTAGAATGAAGGTTTTAGAATGGCTTTCCCGACGTCCTGACTTAAACATGTGGACAATGCTGAAGAAACAAGTCCATGTCAGAAACCCAACACATTTAGCTGGCCTGCACCAATTTTGCCAAGAGGAGTGGTCGGAGCTTGCCAGAAACTTGTGGATGGCTACCTAAAGCGAATTATTGCAGTGAAACTTGCCAAGGGACATGTCATCGGCGGTCACTGAAAGCGAGTATGACGATCCTCCTGGTAGGGGGGGGGGGGGGGTTCCCTTTATGGAGGATGCCTGTGCGTGACTTTGCTTAATGTAGGGAGACTGGTGCCACATAATCCTTGACAGATCCAGGTCAGGGTCCAGTGGTATGGAGTCCAATACGACTAGGGACCCTATTCTGGTACAGCTTTCCCCTGCCATCTCAGCCGATGTGACGCTCCATCAGTTTAGCAATCATCCTCCGCCTGTTCCACCGTTGAGGTCTTGGGTTGTTATTTACCCATAATCAAGAAATCTGCATTCAAAGAATTAGTGATTCCCAGAGCCCAAATAAAGTCTGCGGGCTATAGAGCGTTTTCTTTTCGGGCTCCAGTACTCTGGAATGCATCCCGGTAACAGTTAGAGATGCTACCTCAGTAGAAGTATTTAATTTCGATATTAAAACTCATTTGTATACTCTAACTTTTAAATAGACCCCCTTTTTAGACCACTTGATCTGTGTTTCTTTTCTTTTCTGCTCTGCCCCCCTCTCCTTTGTGGAGGGAAGGAAGGAGGGGGGCACAGGTCCGGTGGCCATGGATGAAGTGCTGGCTGTCCAGAGTCGGGACCCGGGGTGGACCACTCGCCTGTGCATCGGTTGGGGACATCTCTGGACTGCTGACCTGTCTTCGCTTGGGATGGTCTCCTGCTGGCCCCACTATGGACTGGACTCTCACTATTATGTTAGATCCACTATGGACTGGACTCTCACTATTATCCTGGATCCACTATGGACTGGACTCTCACTATTTTGTTAGATCCACTGTGGACTGGACTCTCACTATTATGTTAGATCCACTATGGACTGGACTCTCACTATTATATTAGATCCACTGTGGACTGGACGCTTACTATTATGTTGGATCCACTTTGGACTGGACTCTCACTATTACAGTATGTTAGATTCACTATGGACTGGACTCTCACTATTATGTTAGATCTACTATTGACTGGACTCTCACTATTATGTTAGATCCACTATGGACTGGACTCTTACTATTATGTTAGATTCACTATGGACTGGACTCTCACTATTATGTTGGATCCACTATGGACTGGACTCTCACTATTATGTTAGATCCACTATGGACTGGACTCTCACATTTATGTTAAATCCACTAGAGACTGTACTTTCACACTATTATGTTGGATTTACTATAGAATGGACTCTCACTATCAGATTAGATCCACTATGGACTGGACTCTCTTTATTATGTTAGATTCACTATGGACTGGACTCTCACACTATTATGTTAGATCCACTATGGACTGGACTCTCACTATGATATTAGATCCACTGTGGACTAGACGCTTACTATTATGTTGGATCCACTTTCGACTGGACTCTCACTATTTTGTTAGATCCACCATGGACTGGACTCTCACTATTATGTTTGATCCACTATTGACTGGACTCTCACTATTATGTTGGATCCACTATGGACTGGACTCTCACTATTATGTTAGATCCACTATGGACTGGACTCTCACTTTTATGTTAAATCCACTAGGGACTGTACTTTCACACTATTATGTTAGATCCACTATAGAATGGACTCTCACTATCAGATTAGATCCACTATGGACTGGACTCTCTTTATTATGTTAGATCCACTATGGACTGGACTCTCACACTATTATGTTAGATCCACTATGGACTGCACTCTCACTATTATGTTAGATCCACTATGGACTGGACTCTCACTATAATGTTAGATCCGCTATGGACTGGACTCTCACTATTATGTTAGATCTACTATGGACTGGACTCTCACTATTTTCTTAGATCCACTGTGGACTGGACTCTCACTATTATGTTGGATCCACTATGGACTGGACTCACACTATTATGTTAGATCCACTATGGACTGGACTCTCTCACTATTATGTTAGATCCACTATGGACTGGACTCTCACTATTATGTTAAATCCACTAGGGACTGTACTTTCACACTATTATGTTAGATCCACTATGTAATCGACTCTCACTATCATATTAGATCCACTATGGACTGGACTTTCACACTATTATGTTAGATCCACTATGGACTGGACTTTCACACTATTGTGCTAGATCCACTATGGACTGGACTCTCACTATTATGTTAGATCCACTATGGACTGGACTCTCACTATTATGTTAGATCCACTATGGACTGGACTTTCACACTATTATGTTAGATCCACTATGGACTGGACTCTCACACTATTAAGTTAGATCCACTATGGACTGGACTCTCACACTAATATGTTAGATCCACCATGGACTGGACTCTCACACTATTATGTCAGATCCACTATGGACTGGACTCTCACTATTATGTTAGATCCACTATGGACTGGACTCCCACTTTTATGTTAGATCCACTATGGACTGGACGTTCACACTATTATATTAGATCCACTATGGACTGGACTCTCACACTATTATGTTAGATCCACTATGGACTGGACGTTCACACTATTATATTAGATCCACTATGGACTGGACTCTCACACTATTATGTTAGATCCACTATGCACTGGACTCTCACTATTATGTTAGATCCACTATGGACTGGACTCTCACTATTATGTTAGATTCACTATGGACTGGACTTTCACACTATTATGTTAGATCCACTATGGACTGGACTTTCACACTATTGTGCTAGATCCACTATGGACTGGACTCTCACTATTATGATAGATCCACTATGGACTGGACTTTCACACTATTGTGCTAGATCCACTATGGACTGGACTCTCACACTATTATGTTAGATCCACTATGGACTGGACTTTCACACTATTGTGCTAGATCCACTATGGACTGGACTCTCACACTATTATGTTAGATCCACTATGGACTGGACTCTCACACTATTATGTTAGATCCACTATGGACTGGACTCTCACACTATTATGTTAGATCCACTATGGACTGGACTCTCACTATTATGTTAGATCCACTATGGACTGGACTTTCACACTATTATGTTAGATCCACTATGGACTGGACTCTCACACTATTATGTTAGATCCACTATGGACTGGACTCTCACTATTATGTTAGATCCACTCGACGTCCATTGGTTTCGGTCTCCCCTAGAGAGGGAGAGGGTCGCCCACATTTGCGATCCTCTTCAAGGTTTCGCCTAGTCACTCACATCGACGTCCCACTGGGGTGGGTTTTTCCTTTCCCTTATGTGGACTTTGTACCGCGGATGTCGTTGTGGCTTGTGCAACCCTTTGAGACACTTGTGATTTAGGGCTATATAAATTGATTAATTGATTGATTGATAACCGGGCCCACATGGATGTGGGGGTGCCTTCTCCCGCCATCACAGCCGTTTTGGTATGTGGACGACCTTCCCTGTCGCCGCTCGGGTTCCACTGACCACCCAGGAAGGACGTCTCTCTAGCAGGTTTGACTCTTTTATTTTTCAAAAACAAATGTCTTTTTCGCCATCGTCACTCCCACTGCTCGCGCTCCGTGTCTCGCTCCTCGTCGCTCACGTCTTGCTTCCTGTTGATCTCCAGCGACTGCTGCGGACACTCCACCTCCTTCTTCCTCGATCCCTCCTCCTTCTCCCCTTTTTATACAGTGTGAGGAGATAAGTCAATTGTCTGATCCACGCACCTGAATCAGATTGCGGCGTCGCTCCCGGCACGTCCCGCCTCTCCACTCCGCCGCATTCTCCACCTCCTTGCCGCCATCTTGGGCAGGGCTCGTTCGCCGGCTCCGCCTCTCTCCATGGTAGTTCTTAAATCTACCGTCTTCCGCCTGCTCCGCCGTCTAGGTCTTCTCCGTATCCCTGGCTAGGGGGCAGTCCGGTTCTAGGTCTTTGCCAAGGGCCACCTGGGGTAACAGTAGTAAAGGAGTTAACCTGCTAGTTCCAATCACTCTATCACAAAAAAATAAGAATTGTAGAAAGTATCGGAAACTCAAGACAGCCATGACAATATGTTCTTTACAAATGTACGTCAACTTGTGATCGGGACTGTATATACAGTATTATAGCATTTATAGGTCAGGGGATGCGAAATGTTTTCTTTCACCTTAGGGGAACGTAAGTGAAAATAATTTGATGGTTGGTTGAAAATGTTGACTAAAAAAGAACCATAAATAGTCATTTGCGCTCAGCGACCGTTTGGTTTCTATCATTCATCACACTCCACATTAATCCCTTCTGGTTGAGAAATGCTCGGAACATTTCTGGCGGGCTGAATCTGCGTCTCTGAACGGTCACTAAGGTTTGATGATGCCCCTCTGACTTAGTTTTTCTTCTGTATTTGTCTTTGTTTCCTGTCTTTAGTTCCTTAGAATGAGGGCCGCGTGCCTGGCGACCCTTTTCTGTCGACGACGTGAAGATATCCACCTATTCGGAATTATGACAACAGGACATCTGCTGTTTGGAGTAAGCGTTACTCTGGTTTGTCGACAAATTTGAAGTTGCTGGCAGTCTTCAAAGTACCCCAAAGCTGCCACAAATGATTGGAAAATGCGGGAAGAACTGTGGATTACATCGGACTGTCTACCCCGCAGGTTTTGAGGACCAGTCATTGACAATTTTAGATTGAAAAGCAAATTTAATTTTCACTCGCATACAAATAATTTTAACTTGGATTTTTTCTCTGGCTTCGAGACTCTCCCGAAGATCACTGCAGGAAGACACAACAAACTCCCTTTTTTGTCTCTCATGGACACACACCTGTTGTTGTGAACTTTGGACTAGCGACGGCAAATACATCAAGGCCGCGGAACAGAGACACACACATCCACAAAAAAATATGCGCCACACATACACCCTCCTGTCCCCCAATCCGACGCCCTCGACGCAATCCCGTAGGGGTGATGAATGGATGGTCAGCGCCTGAGAGCTGCGGCCTACCACCATGACTCCCTCTGTTGCTAGATATCTCGAGATGTATGTTGTAATATGTATATGTGCTGGAGAACAAATAGCAGTCGTTCCATCCTTCAAATACGTGGGGAGCATTTTTTCTCGCTGGATCGGTTCGCAGCCGAGTGCGAAGCGACCGGAATGAGAATCAGCTCCTCCAAGTCCGAGTCCATGGTTCTCGCCCGGAAAAGGGTGGAATGCCATCTCCGGGTTGGGGAGGAGACCCTGCCCCAAGTGGAGGAGTTCAAATACCTAGGAGTCTTGTTCACGAGTGAGGGAAGAGTGGATCGTGAGATCGACAGGCGGATCGGTGCGGCGTCTTCAGTAATGCGGACGTTGTACCGATCCGTTGTGGTGAAGAAGGAGCTGAGCCGGAAGGCAAAGCTCTCAATTTACCGGTCGATCTACGTTCCCATCCTCACCTATGGTCATGAGCTTTGGGTCATGACCGAAAGGATAAGATCACGGGTACAAGCGGGCGAAATGAGTTTCCTCCGCCGTGTGGCGGGGCTCTCCCTTAGAGATAGGGTGAGAAGCTCTGCCATCCGGGAGGAACTCAAAGTAAAGCCGCTGCTCCTTCACATCGAGAGGAGCCAGATGAGGTGGTTCGGGCATCTGGTCAGGATGCCACCCGAACGCCTCCCTAGGGAGGTGTTTAGGGCACGTCCAACCGGTAGGAGGCCACGGGGAAGACCCAGGACACGTTGGGAAGACTATGTCTCCCGGCTGGCCTGGGAACGCCTCGGGATCCCCCGAGAAGAGCTAGACGAAGTGGCTGGGGAGAGGGAAGTCTGGGTTTCCCTGCTTAGGCTGTTGCCCCCGCGACCCGACCTCGGATAAGCGGAAGATGATGGATGGATGGATGGCATTCTTTCTAGTGACAACACTGTTGATAGTGAGGTCCAGAACAGGATTAAGCAGGCAGCGACAGCTTTTGGGAGACTCAGGCGTCGGGTCTTCCAAAACAAGAACCTCCATCTCCACACAAAGGTCTCTGTCTATCAAGCCATCTGCCTCACTACCCTCCTCTACAGCTGTGAAGCCTGGGTAACCTACACCCGCCACATCAAGATCCTAGAGCAGTTCCACATACGTTGCCTACAGAGCATCCTGGGGATTACATGGTGTGATCGTGTGCCTCATTCTGAAATACTCTCAAAAACCAACTGCAGGAGTATTGAGGCCATGATCACCCTGCACCAACTACGATGGCTGGGCCACGTAGTAAGGATGCCCTCAGACCGCCTGCCTCGCAAAGTGCTATACGGCCAGCTACACCATGGTCGTCGCTCTGCTGGAGGGCAGAAAAAAACGATATAAAGACCAGCTGAAGACTGCACTAAGGAAGTGTAAAATCAGACCTGAGGCCCTGGAGGGTGTGGCTGCTGATCCTAACACCTGGCGTCAGTTGTGCCAGGATGGCAACCGGCTGCTGGAAGAGGATAGGAGAGCCAGGAGACAGGAGAAAAGACTCAGGAGGAATACACCTACAGTTGACGTTTCCACCACCACATTTACATGCCCTGCCTGCAGTAGGATCTGTGCATCCAGGATAGGGTTATACAGCCACCAACGAACTCACCGATAGAAGTGGATGTCGTCATCGGACTCGATGGACAACCATAAGCAAAAGTAAGCATCTGCTTTGCTATGGAGGTTTTTTCTCACTCCGAACTGGGCCCCCTTAGAAGCCCAGTCTGGATTGTATTTTTTTACTCATTCGTCCCCAGCATTTACCTTTTTCCCATCTTTTACGGGGCGCCTTATGGCGACTCATCAGCGTTCTTGTTCTGTAACCCTGTACACTGTTTGTTTGTCTAATCTTGAACAGGTTTGTGCTGAAAACAAAGTTTTGTTGTACTTGTTGCAATGACAATAAAGACCTACCTACTTACCGGTGTGGGGGTGTATCAGCGCCTAAGGCGTGGGTAACTTATACAAACATGAAGGCAGTATTAATGCTGAAAGGTACAATCAGGTTTTGGATCAACATATGTTGCCATCCAAGCAACATCCTTGCTTATTTCAGCAAGACAATGCCAAGCCAGTAAAAGACTGCGGGTTCTCGACTGGTAACAAACAGCGTGGAGGTGGAAGGGAGGGCGGGGATTTAGGAAGCGCTAGGTTTCTGACTCCCAGGAGACTCCAGAGTTCAGGAGCGACTCTGATTGCGAATGTGGCGAGGAGGAGGCTTTGACCTTCTCCGGGTTTATTTACTCACAAATATCTCCATCGCTCAACCGGTATCCAGTCCTCAGTCTTGTGGGACATTCTCCAACGGAGACGGCTGTCTTCAAACCGACTCCTTCCTGGTAAAAGGCGACGCAAACACAGACCCGGGAAAGATTGACGTGATATGTGCACGTATTGAGCAACTCTGGGATTCCACTTCGTTTGAAAGCTTCCTCTGAGGATTTTCTAGTACCACATTATTTTTAAGGGCTCGGTTGTTCCGCATAAAAATCACCAGTGAAAGTTTTGACGAGGTCATTAAGGAATATTCCGTCCACCTCAAAATGATGTAATGACTTGTAAAAAAAGACTTTTATTGCTCAGTCTCATCTCTTTTTCTGGACTCTGCAGAGAGCTTACGTTCTACAGGCTGGGGACCCGGACCTTAAAGGGGCCAACTAATCTGGACACCTATTTGAGACACATTTCTTCAACTAATGAGCGAGAAAGAGGGCGGTCGCATTTTTTACTCCTCCTGTCTTCTCCTTGCTTGCTCTCTATGTCTTGTCAACACTTTTTTGAAGCCTCTTTCTTGGCGCTGGCCTCCAAATCTAAACATCAAACATGGAATCGATTAGCTGGACTCTCGACTCAATTGACAAAATCTTTTCAACGAGGTTCTGGGGAGCCTGGCGGCACTGATGGAACTATTGCTGCTGGGCAGGTGAGAGATTCCTGGGATAAATGGAGAATAATGTCCCTCTCAGTCCTTTCCATCAAGGACGCGGGAGACATCTACCATGATCTCGGGGTACCTGCTGATTGGGCTGGGCATTGATCTGGTGTATCGTCACATTCGTAAGACGATGGCAGCCACTCAAGGACCCCAAAGGCTGGTCGTCGCAATGGAAGGTTTTGGCTGGGTTGTGGGATCACAGTCTGGGGCGATTTCTGAACTGAATCGCAAGATGGATCACATCATGGAGAAGCTTGCTGAAAGGGAAACAATAGATATGAGAGCCAACATGGACAAATAGAACAGACAAACCATTGTGATGTCTGCTCGCGGAAAAAACTAAATCCTAATCTACGATTTGACTCCCTCGAATGGCTTTGATGCAACAACAGGGGCAGGCTTTTCCGGAAAACATCCCCCGAGGACTCTGAGAGATGTACGCTTTTGACCTCCCTCCCTCCTCAACAACATCAACATATAGGGACGGCGTGGCGCAGTTGGGAGAGTGGCCGTGTCAGCAACCCGAGGGTTCCTGGTTCAATCCCCACCTTCTACCAACCTCGTCCCGTCTGTTGTGTCCTTGAGCAAGACACTTCACTCTTGCTCCTGATGGTTCGTGGTTAGGGCCTTGCATGGCAGATCCCGCCATCAGTGTGTGAATGTGTGTGTGTATGGTTGAATGTGGAAATAATGTCAAAGCGCTTTGAGTACCTTGAAGGTAGAAAAGCGCTATACAAGTATAACCCATTTACCATACCTGGAAGTCGAACTTTGCTTGGATGGCATGCTAAACGGCCCCGGGCCTCTGGACACAACACCACTACCCCCAAAGATAATGGGCGTATACACAAACACACACCCCACCCCCACCCCACGCCTTCACCACCGCTTGATTCTCCTTCGGGGTGATGGACGGCTGAGTAGCGCTTTATAGCAGCTGATCCGTTGGCGGTCCCGTCTTGTCTCACTGTAACGTATGTCTGCTCTTAGTGGGACTGTGCCGAAAATGTAATTTCAGTTCTTTTGTGTCTTGTACATGTTAAAGAACGGACAATAATTAAGCATCCTCAGCCTGGAAAACACAATAAACAATCTTAATTTGCGTTGATTGCTGCACATATTGCTGTTGGATGGCCGCAGCTGCTGAGGTCAGTGTTTTTAGGGCGAAACAGTTTTTGCATGACGGATTGGTGGTAGCCATCGACCAGAGCACAATTACAATCAATACGAAGTGACCGCTAAAGAAGCATGTGATGCTTTGTTGCGAAACACTTACTGCAAGGCTGCACATGCATCAAATTCGGTCGCATGTACGCTTGGCTGACAATGAATGAGAGGCATATGCACAATGTAACGGGCTGACTGATGGTGTCTGCCATCTATCCATCCATTTTCTACCACTTGTCCCAATCATGGTCGCGGGGGGTGCTGGAGCCTATCTCAGCCACATTTGGGTGGAAGGCAGGGTACACCCTGGACAAGTCGCCACCCTATCACAGGACCAATACATCAATTATTACAAAGAAAAATAATGATGATTATTATTTTATTTTTTAAACTTGGGACTTACAGTGGGCCGTAGTTTGGGGACCCTTTGGTTTAGAGTGTGATGACGGGGCACTTCAGGAGTTTTGTGTATGGGGGCCCAAGAGTGAGCTATTAAACTAGGGGTCCGGAACAATTTTGGCTTAGAGCCAAAAAGCCAAATATTTTAAAATGTATTTCCGTAAGAAACATATAATATTTTTTTTTAACACTGAACACAACTAAACGCGTGCATTTTCAAGTAAGACCAACATTGCTAGTGTATAATAGGTCTCTTATTCTTTGTAATAACATTGTTATTCTGAAGCTAACTGTGGCGGGGGCGTGGCCTGCGGTCCTGCAGCGAACTGGGGTGCGCCAGGACCGGCCTCGAAATCAGCGAGAGATGCGTAGGATGGCCCACCTGAGCCTTGTTATCTAATCACCTGTCGCTCTGTTATAAGCAGCGGCCAGGAGGAGGGACGGGGTTGGGGCTGGAGCCAGAGCGCGACCGAGAACGAAAGAGAAAAATACAATTGCTGGAAAGCAACTGAGAGACTTATTGAAAAATAAAACAATAGTGTATCCCTGAAACGGGCTTTCATGTCAGTGCTTGGTGGTCTGAAGAACCCCCAGGAGGGCAAGCCCCACACTAACCAATAATAAATAAATAACTTCTTAACGCAACTTCTTGAACAGGTGCGGTAGTAAACGGATGGATGGACTGAAAATGCATGAGAATGTTTTATGTTTTGAACATTATTTTTAACACTTATTACAAGTGGAATCATTCATTACTTATCGTGTTAAGGAATGTCAGCTCAGATTTATCCGAGAGCCAGATGCAGTCATCAAAAGAGCCACATCTGGCTCTAGAGCCATAGGTTCCCTACCTCTGTATTAAACTATAATCTGTCTTATTTACAGTATGTAAAGCAGATTTTACATCAATGTGCACTGTCCTACAAAAAAAAGTAGTAACATCCATCCATCCATTTCCTACCGCTTGTCCCGTTGAAGCCTATCTCAGCTACATTTGAACAGAAGGGTCAGGCATCTTTTAACAATTTATTGTTGATTAAGAACTGAAACGCATCATTCCAAATATTCATAAAGCTCAATAAATTGTCCAATGAATTACTGTTGATAAACAATAGTATTATTTTGAGATTTTATTCATTATTTTGCTTTGTTCTAATGAGACCAAAAAAAAAAAAAGATAGCTCAGTGGACTTTCATTACAGTGAAGGTAAAGGCACTACCGGGACACAAGGCGAGGAAGGATCGCCTCACTCCAGAACTCTCAAGAGTGTTTAACGATGCCGCAAATGTTCCCAGGCACAAGGTACATTATATATATATATATATATATATATATATATATATATATATATATATATATATATATATATATATATATATATATATATATATATATCCATCCATCCATCCATTTTCTACCGCTTATTCCCTTTCGGGGTGCGGGGGGCGCTGGCGCCTATCTCAGCTACAATCGGGCGGAAGGCAGGGTACACCCTGGACAAGTCGCCCCCTCATCGCAGGGCATATATATATATATATATATATATATATATATATACATATACATATATATATATATATATATATATATATATCTATATATATATATATATATATATATATATATAGATAAATATATATATATATATACATGTGTACATATATATATATATATATATATCTATATATATATATATATATATATATATATATATATATATATATATATATATATATAGATATATATATATATATATATATATATATATATATATGGGATGGAGCTGGACCATATAGTATTTGTAGCAAAACCTTAAAGTCACATCTTAAGTGCACAGGAGGCCAGTGCAGGTGACCCAGTATAGGTATATATATATATAGGTATATATGCATATAAAGGTATATACAGTATAGTCGTAATATGATCAAACTTTCTTGTTCTTGTCAAAAGTCTATCAGCCACATTTTGTAACAACTGTAAAAGGAATAAGCGGTACAAAATGGATGGATGGATGTAATCTTCTAATGCTCGCCATAGGGAGACCCCAAAATAATAGGTTACAATAATCGAGACGAGGCGTAACAAACGCATGAACAATGATCTCAGATTCACTGGTGGACAAAATGGAACAAATTTTAGCCATATTACGGAGATGAAAGAAGGCCGTTTTAGTAACACTCTTAATGTGTGACTCAAACGAGAGAGTCGGGTGGAAGATAATACCCAGATTCTTTACCAAGTCGCCTTGTGTCATCGTTCGGTTGTCAAGTGTTAAGGTGGTATTATTAAACCGGCATCACCCGTCGCAAATGTGGTAAAGGGCTTTTTATCGTGCACGATCACGCACGTCAGTTGCGGACTTAAGAGTAGAGGGTTGAAACTCACTCTCAGGCTACAGAGAGCTGCGGTTTCATCACCACAGGCAGAATCATCCTTTTCCATTGTGCAAAATGTCTACTCCATGCCAGGGGTAGGGAAGCTATGGCTCTAGAGCCAGATGTGGCTCTTTTGATGACTGCATCTGGCTCTCGGATAAATCTGAGCTGACACTTCTTAACACGATAAGTAATGACTAATTCCACTTGTAATCAAAATGTTCAAAATAATGTTAAAAATATTAAACATGCTCATGCATTTGAATCCATCCATCCTTTATTCTACCGCACTTGTTCAAGAAATTGCATGATTTATTTATTAT
Source organism: Nerophis ophidion (assembly GCF_033978795.1). Lineage (NCBI taxonomy): Eukaryota > Metazoa > Chordata > Actinopteri > Syngnathiformes > Syngnathidae > Nerophis > Nerophis ophidion. The sequence continues at coordinate 63,906,643 of NC_084619.1, read as the reverse complement.
TGGGTTTTTTTAGGGCTTGCCCTCCTGGGGGTTCTTCAGACCACCAAGCACCGACATGAAAGCCTTTTTCAGGGTTAAGATATATTTTTTAATTTTCAATAAGTCTCTCAGTTGCTTTCCAGCAATTGTCTTTTTCTCTTTTGTTCTCGCTCGCGCTCTGGCTCCAGCTCCAGCTCCAACCCTGTCTCTCCTCCCGGGTGCTGCTTATAACAGAGCGACAGGTGATTAGATAACAAGGCCCAAGTGGGCCATGTACGCACCTGTCGCTGATTTCGAGACCGGTCCTGGCACACCCCGCTTTGCTGCAGGCCCGCAGGCCACGCCCCTCCACAGTTAGCTTCAGAATATCAACGTTATTACAAAGATAAGTAATGTTGGTCTTACTTAAAAATGCACGTGTTTAGTTGTGTTCAGTGTTGAAAAAAAAAAATGATATGGCTCTTCCGGAAATACATTTTAAAATATTTGGATTCTTGGCTCTCTCAGCCAAAAAGGTTCCCGACCCCTGCTCTAGGCACTTCAAGGGTGTTTCACTTTGCAAGAAATGGCACGTTTGAAGATAAAACCTGCCTTTAAATTCATGAATGAAGACGCTTGTATTTTGCTCAAGTCTCACAGCGGTATTAAAAAAAAAAAAAGAGTAGTGATGGCCGGAAATCCGAGTTATGCTGATGAGGGTTTATAAAGCAATAGCTCATAAGATATGGTGATCCTCGGCGACTTATCCAAATCCGTAGCTCATCTTCATTTATTGCTGGCCACTTAGTCCGCCAAGGCCGCGGTGAGTCCTTGGGGACTCCTCCGGTCCTGCCTGATTCATACCGTGTTAACCAAAAGCGTTTTAATAAAGATGGATATAAAAATGCGTGGGTATTCCTGCTGTCCTCCTTACTTATTTTGTCCACTCAAGGAATTGCGTGTGAATGCTCCACTGCTGAAGTTGAACTGAAATTGCTGACAGAATGTAGAATGAATGTAAGAATAGTCTGAAGAGTTTGAATTTCCAGGAAAAATAGAATGTTGTTTGGAACTTGGGAAATTGGTTTGTGTGAATGTTATGGAGCATTCACA
>NC_084619.1:63883072-63900572 GCF_033978795.1 Nerophis ophidion | reverse complement strand
AAAAACTGTTCCCTCTTTGACATACTATCTTAGGAACTCCGAAACAACGTGTTTAGAAAATTATTTCTACAGGCGAGAACGGTGCATGACGGCAGCATTTACGCTCCGCTTTCATGTAATATCGTGCAAAAAATGTGCTTGTTTGTCCACCGATGTGAAAACAGTCTAACTTGTCTAAAAACTGTTCCCTCTTTGACGGACTATCTTAGGAAGTCTAAAACATAATGTTTTTAAAGTAATTTTTACAGGCGAGAACAGTGCATGCTGGCAGCATTTACGCTCCGCTTTCATGTAATATCGTGCAACAAATGTGCTTGTTTGTCCACCGATGTGAAAACTGTCTTAACTTGTCCAAAAACTATTCCCTCTTTGACGCACTGTCTTAGGAACTCTAAAACAAAATGTTTTTAAAATAATTTTTACAGGCGAGAACAGTGCATGCTGGCAGCATTTACGCCCTGCTTTCATGTAATATCGTGCAACAAATGTGCTTGTTTGTCCACCGAGGTGAAAACTGTCCAACTTGTCTAAAAACTGTTCACTCTTTGACGGACTATCTTAGAAACTCTGAAATAACGTTTTTCATAAATGATTTCTACAGGCAAGAACAGTGCATATCGGCAGCATTTACGCTCCGCTTTCATGTAATATCGTGCAACAAATGTGCTTGTTTGTCCACCGAGGTGAAAACTGTCCAACTTGTCTAAAAACTGTTCACTCTTTGACGGACTATCTTAGGAACTCTGAAATAACGTGTGTCATGAATGATTTCTACAGGCAAGAACAGTGCATTTACGCTCCGTTTTCATGTAATATCGTGCAACAAATGTGCTTGTTGGTCCACCGAGGTGAAAACTGTCCAACTCGTCTAAAAACTGTTCACTCATTGACGGACTATCTTAGAAACTCTGAAATAACGTGTTTCATAAATGATTTCTACAGGCAAGAACAGTGCATATCGGCAGCATTTACGCTCCGCTTTCATGTAATATCGTGCAACAAATGTCCTTGTTTGCCCCCGAGGCCCTTCAGTACAATCGAACAAATGACGTCACTCGCAAACCGGCAATGAAAACACATCGATAGTCTGGAATGAAAGTAGGTAAGGGCCTTTATTTGCTATCTACTACTTTTGACGATAGAATTGGAAACAGGGCTTATGTGACCGATCGCTGAATTGTGGCGCACTGTGCATCAGATATATTTCCCCTGGGGTGCGACGACGGAGTGGGGGGGATACAAAACAAAACAACGGTTACTAGAATGATTGCCCTCGCTAGACACTTGTGAAGGCAAAGTACTGACTGTATAACATCACAACTGGGCCTGCTTTCTTGAATATTTCATGCGCAAATGAAGGTTCTCCCTTTTATTTGTTCTTTGTGACAAGGGGGGGAGGGTTTCAGGGTCCAAGATCTTTCCTGAGATCTGAATACCTCGCGCTAAAGTGCGTGTGCAAAAATATAAATTGGCGTGTGTTTGTACCAAGCCCAAAACCCGTGAAGTTGGGATGTTGTGTAAATGGTAATCTAGAGGAGCCAGGAGCAACTTTTGTAGCCACGTCCGTATCCTCTCTCCCCTCCTGCTCCCGGCCGCTTACCGATAAAGACAACAGTGAAATGGAATCACCCGCCGGCTGTGTATCGCCGTCAGCACCATAGACAGAGGCGGTGACCTTTGAGGCGGCATAGCTCGGTTGGTAGAGTGGCCGTGCCAGCAACTTGAGGGTTACAGGTTCGATTCCTGCTTCCGCCATCCTAGTCACTGCCGTTGTGTCCTTGGGCAAGACACTTTACCCACCTGCTCCCACTGCCACCCACACTGGTTTAGATGTAACTTAGATATTGGGTTTCACTATGTAAAGTGCTTTGAGTCACTAGAGAAAAGCGCTATATACATATAATTCACTTCACTTTGCTCCTGCGGGCGCGCTGGCCACCCCTCCCTCCACAGGTGAATATAAACGGAATACAATGATTTGCAAATCCTTTTCAACTCCTATTCAACTGAATATACTGCAAAGACGATATATTTATCGTTCAAACTTAGGAAATGTGTTGTTTTTGACAAATATTAGCTCATTTGGAAATGGATGCCTGAAAACATGTTTCAAAAAGGCTGGCACAAGTGGCAAAAAAGACTCAGAAAGTCGATGAATGCTCATGCTCATCAAACACTTATTTGGTGAACAAGCTCATTGGGAAAAGGTGAGTGCTATGGTTGGGTATACATAAAAGCAGCTTCCAGGAAATGCTCACTCATTCACAAACAAGGAACGGGGCGAGGGTCACCACTTTGTCAACAAATGCGTAAACAATATGTCCAACAGTTTGGGAACAACCTTTCTCAACGAGCTATTGCAAGGAATTTAGGAATTCCACCATATACGGTCCGTAATATCATCAAAAGGTTCAGAGAATCTGGAGAAATCGCTGAATGCCCGTGAGCTTCGATCCCTCAGGCGGTACTGCATCTAAAACCGACATCTGTGTGTAATGGATATCACCACATGGGCTCAGGAACACTTCAGAAAACCACTGTCAGTACCGACAGTTTGTCGTAACATCTGTAAGTGCAAGTTAAAACTCTCCTAGTCGGGACCCAGGATGGACCGCTTGCCTGTGTATCGGCTTGGAACATCCGTGCGCTGCTGATCCGCCTCCGCTTGGGATGGTTTCCGGCTGGCTCCACTGTGAACGGGACTCTCGCTGCTGAGTTGGATCCACTATGGATTGAACTTTCACAGTATCATGTTAGACCCGCTCGACATCCATTGCTTTCGTCCTCTCCAAGGTTCTCATAGTCATCATTGTCACCGACGTCCCACTGGGTGTGAGTTTTCCTTGCCCTTATGTGGGCCTACCGAGGATATCGTAGTGGCTTGTGTTGTGGTTTGTGCAGCCCTTTGAGACACTAATGATTTAGGGCTATATAAGTAAACATTGATTGATTGATTGATCTAAAACCGACATCTGTGTGTAATGGATATCACCACATGGGCTCAGGTACACTTCTGAAAACCAATGTCAGTGCCGAAAGTGTGTCGCTTTGTCTGTAAGTGCAAGTTAAAACTCTACTATGCAAAGCGATTTATCAACAACACCCACTGGGCTTGAGCTAAAAAAAAATCCAAGTGAAAGCAGCAGCTTTGTTTGAAACGTTCCCAAACACCCACGGCTCGCCTTCAACTGTTCTTCCGGGCTGGTTCCACACGATGACTTTTGGACATCGAGTCTCTCAAACCTCAGCCTCGGAAATGCAATCGCCGGCTAGCTTCTGTTCATCAATCCGCACTAGCAACGGCGTTCCCACCTGGTCTTCAGAGCGTACGCAAGCCTGTTACGTGAGGGTCCGGAAACCTGCTTTCCTTGGTGCGGTTTGACCCCTGAAATTATGGATGTTCCCTCTAATTTTTTTTATGTGTCTAAGAAAAAGCATTTTATTTATTCATACGATTATTTTCTAATTGAAAAGACTTAAAATAACTTTAAAATAGCTACAGTATTTACCAGCGTGTGCACCCCTTTCAAAGGGGAGAAATATATTGTAGCGTCCAGGAAGAATTAGTGCTGCAAGGGGTTCTGGGTATTTGTTTGTTGTGTTTATGTTGTGTTACGGTCCGGATGTGCTTGCGAAATGTGTATGTCATTTTTGTTTGGCGAGGGTTCAGAGTGTGGCGCATATTTGGAACAGTGTTAAAGTTGTTTATGCGGCCACCCTCAGTGTAACCTGTATGGCGGTTGACCAAGTATGCCGTGCATTCACTTGTCTGTGTGTGTAAAAGCCGCATATATTATTTAACTGGGCCGGCACGCTGTTTCTACGTAGGAAAAGCGGACGTGTTGAACGGTTGTAGGGGACGCCTTTAAGCCACGCCCCCGATATTGTTATCCGGGTGGAAATCGGTAGAAATTCGGGAGAATGGTTGCCCACTGGAGATTTTCGGGAAAGCCACTGAAATTTGGGAGTCTCCCAGAAAAATCGGGGGGTTAGGCAAGTATGAGTATTAGCGGTGAATGTGGTACTACAGCGGGCCAGCTCTATTGTTAATTTGATATTGCCTCAAGGGCCAAATTTGGCCCGCCGTCCAGAGTTTGACACCCATGCCTTAAAACATTCGCATGTAGCACAGTGAGATGTAAACATGGGATAAAGTGTCTACATTCCCTTAACTTTATGTCTGTAAAATATATATTTTCATGAGCATTTCTGCAATCTCTAAACATGCTTTCATGATTAATATATATTTTACTGATCTTATTTAATTTCCCTTAAAACATTCACATGTATCACAATGAGATGTAAGCATGGGATAAAGTGTCTACATTCCTGAAATGTTCTGTCTTTAAAAACATATTTTTTTGAGGTTTTTATTGCCACCCTAGTGGCTTCCTGGAACATTTTAAAAAAGGTTTAAATATGGAAAAAGATAGGGCAATTTTTTTTTTTTTTTTGGTTATAGTATCTTTTTTTGTTTGAGTACAAACATGACACAAAGCTGCCAGAAAGTCAATATGTTTGTGTGAATGCTTCACTGCTGACAGTATTTGGTGAACATCACTTTGTCCTACTAATTCTGGCGGTTCTTGAACTCACCATGGTGTGGTCTGTGACACAACAGTTTGTTTAAAATCTTCCACTCCGTCTCTGTCTCATTTTGTCCACCAAACGTTTTATACTGTACGTGAATACACAAACACAAATGTATGTTAAAACATTATGCTTTTTGATGACACTTGATCAATGTTAGGTTCTGAGGTTGATTTGACCATTGAATTTTGGTATTTTCCCTCCGTCTTTGTCTCATTTTGTCCACTAAACGTTTTATACTGTGCGTGAAAGCACAAACACAAATACAACGTGGAAACAACATGCTTTTTGATGACACTTAATCAATGTTAGGTTCTGAGGTTGATTTGACCATTGAATTTTGGTCATAACCCTCCATCTTTGTCTCATTTTGTCCACCAAATGTTTCATACTGTGCGTGAATGCACAAACACAAATGTATGTTAAAACATTATGCTTTTTGATGACACTTAGTCAATGATAGGTTCTGACGTGGATTTGACCATTGAATTTTGGTAATTACCCTCCATCTTTGTCTCATTTTGTCCACCAAACGTTTTATACTGTGCGTGAATGCACAAACACAAGTACAACGTTAAAACAACATGCTTTTTGATGACGCTTAATCAATGTTAGGTTCTGATGTTGATTTGACCATTGAATTTTGGTCATTTCCCTCCATCTTTGTCTCATTTTGTCCACCAAACGTTTTATACTGTGCGTGAATGCACAAACACAAATACAATGTTGAAACAACATGCTATTTGATGATGCTTAATCAATGTTAGGTTCTGACGTTGATTTGACTATTGAATTTTGGTCATTTCCCTCCATCTTCGTCTCATTTTGTCCACCAAATGTTTTATACTGTGCGTGAATGCACAAACACAAATACAACGTTGAAACAACATGCTTTTTGATGATGCTTAATCAATGTTAGGTTCTGACGTTGATTTGACAATTGAATTTTGGTATTTTCCCCCCGCCTTTGTCTCATTTTGTCCACCAAATGTTTTATACTGTGCGTGAATGCACAAACACAAATACCACGTTGAAACAACATGCTTTTTGATGACACTTAATCAATGTTAGGTTCTGACGTTGATTTGACTATTGAATTTTGGTCATTTCCATCCATCTTTGTCTCATTTTGTCCACCAAACATTTTATACAGTGTGTGAATGCACAAACACAAATACAACGTTGAAACAACATGCTATTTGATGACGCTTAATCAATGTTAGGTTCTGACGTTGATTTGACAATTGAATTTTGGTATTTTCCCTCCGTCTTTGTCTCAATTTGTCCAACAAATGTTTTATACTGTGCGTGAATGCACAAACACAAATACCACGTTGAAACAACATGCTTTTTGATGACACTTAATCAATGTTAGGTTCTGACGTTGATTTAACAATTGAATTTTGGTCATTTCCCTCCATCTTCGTCTCATTTTGTCCACCAAATGTTTTATACTGTGCGTGAATGCACAAACACAAATACAACGTTGAAACAACATGCTTTTTGATGACGCTTAATCAATGTTAGGTTCTGACGTTGATTTGACAGTTGAATTTTGGTATTTTCCCCCCGCCTTTGTCTCATTTTGTCCACCAAATGTTTTATACTGTGCGTGAATGCACAAACACAAATACCACGTTGAAACAACGTGCTTTTTGATGACACTTAATCAATGTTAGGTTCTGATGTTGATTTGACCATTGGATTTTTGTAATTTCCCAACTAATATTCTACAACACACATACAACGTTGAAACAACATGCTTTTTGACAATGTTTATTCAACGTTGGGTGGTGTTGTTGATTTGACCTTTGAAATGTGGTCATTTCTCAACCAACAACGTGGATCCAAGGCTGGACATCGACGCGTTGGAGTTGTCCGACTTTTTGTGTGGCCCTGAACGCATCAGTGGCCGATACGACAGACGACAAAGAGTGTGTCTTGGCCCACGGCACAAAATTACCAGTTTTGCTAGATAAACACTTTTAGGGACGGATGTCCCTTTGGGACAGAGGACCCCAATTGATTTTCTGAGGTTTTATTATTATTTCTTTATTATTATTCTGCGGCCTCTTTGATCTGTAATTTGACCCCCTGAACATGCTTCAAAACTCACCAAATTTGACACACACATCGGGACTGGCAAAAATTGCGATCTAATCAAAAAACCAAACCCCAAAACTCAAAATTGCGCTCTAGCACGCCCTAGGAAGAAAACACAAACAAAACTGTCTGCAACTTCCAGTAGTAGTGTCGTAGAAACATGAAACAAAAACTTCTATGTAGGTCTCGTTAAACCTATATTTCATACACTCCTACCTCCCAGCAATTCCCCCTTCAATACAAAAGTTCGCAAAAAAATGTAGCTTTTTTTTCAAACATTATCTCCTCTGAGGCCGTGTGTCGTTTCCGCTTCTAATAATCACAGAAGACAGATTGAACCCTTTTGATTAAAAGTTGATGAAAGAGTTTTAATTACTACCCCAGTTTGGATTTTATGAGCCCGCAAAATACCGGTGCGCTGTTGCAGTTGTGCTAATGTTGTCACAAAATGGCGGCTTCCTGCTCAGACAAAACTGCCTCTAACTCACTGTAGAAAATGTCATACTCACATGAAACAAAAACCTCAATGTAGGTCTCACTGAGACCTATATTTCATAGACTGACAACCTCAAGCTAAACTCAACAGGAAGTTTGCTATTTCCCCTTCAATACAAAAGCTCCATTCTGTTCACAATGCATTAGAGTCTCAAAATGGGGGCACCAAGGCGTCCTTATAAAATGCCCAAGCCACTTTACAACTGTTATTACTATGAGACTGATGTATAACACATGTGTATACAACTTTTTCTCTGTGTAATAATCAATCCATCCATCTTCTACCACTTATCCGGGCTTGGGTCGTGGGGGCAGCAGCCCAAGCCGTCCCGTCCATCTCTGCTTGCAGCTTTAATTTTACTAATGTTTTTTATTGTTGCAATAATAAAACGTTTTTATTTTTTCTCCGTAAACGGGATCGACGGAATTGACGTCCTTGGTAAAGCGTCTCGAAAGACATCGCAGTGAACAGTGTCGACTATTACTCACAAAATCCTACAAATTATGTTTATTGTGTTTACAGTTCGGATTGGGTTTTGTTTTGTGCTCGGCATAAATTTGCTGTGCCGCCAGCGGTGCGTAAATGCGCAGGGCGCGCACCTTGGAGGCAGCATCGGATGGAAGACGTTGCTCTTAAAAAGATTGATGCACCGTCTCCCGAGGCCACGTTTCTAAAAACATGTAACCACTGAAGCGAAAGTGCCTTCCTGCTCGATTCGACCCCTTCCTTCGCCGTCAGCCACTATATGTGTTTTATTGATTACAAGGCTGTTACTTGGACGGCCGGTGCTATTGGCCGCCATCGCCTTGGTCGACCTGTCACACAAATAACCCCAGGTGGCGGCTTGCTCAGTTTGACTAATTAAAAATGGAATTTTACCATCCATCCATCCATCCATCCATCCATCCATCGTCCACTTATCCGAGGTCCCAGCCTAAGCAGGGAAGCCCAGACTTTCCTCTCCCCGGCCACTTTGTCCAGCTCTTCCTGGGGGCATCCCGAGGCGTTCCCAGGCCAGCCGGGAGACATAGTCTTCCCAACGTGTCCTGGGTCTTCCCCGTGGGCTCCTACCGGTTGGACATGCCCCCTTCCAAATGCATTGATAGGTATACCCCATTAAGGTGTGAGCCCTTGAGCTAGATTTGCAAAGTAAACCTGTTATGTGCAGGAAGAGTTGACGGCACAGACCACAAGGGGGCGTAGTTAAGCTCTAGATTTATTTATGTACATACAATGCATATATATAAATAATCCATCCATTCGTCCATTTTCTTCCGCTTATCCAAGGTCGGGTCGCGGGGGCACCAGCCTAAGTAGGGAAGCCCAGACTTTCCTCTCCCCGGCCACTTCATCCAGCTCTTCCCGGGGGGATCTATAGGCGTTCCCAGGCCAGCTGGTAGATATAGTCTTCCCAACGTGTCTTGGATCTTCCCTGTGGCCTCCTACTGGTTGGACGTGCCCTAAACACCTCCCTAGGGAGGCGTTCGGGTGGCATCCTGACCAGATGCCCGAACCACCTCATCTGGCTCCTCTCCATGTGAAGCAGCAGCGGCTTTACTTTGAGCTCCCCCTGGATGACAGAGCTTCGTAGATCAACCGGTAAATTGAGAGCTTTGCCTTCCGGCTCAGCTCCTTCTTCACCACAACGGATCGATACAGCCTCCGCATTACTGAAGATGCCGCACCGATCCGCCTGTCGATCTCACGATCGACTCCTCCTTCACTCGTGAACAAGACTCCGAAGTACTTGAACTCCTCGACTTGGGGCTGGGTCTCCTCCCCAACCCGTGTATTGCACTCCACCCTGTTCCGGTCGAGAACCATGGACACTGTCTTGGAGGTGCTGATTCCCATCTTGGTCGCTTCACACTCGGCTACAAACCGATCTAACAAAATGTATATATTTTTTAATTATATTAAAGATTTAAAGTTGTCATCATTGTCTGGCCCCGACAACGCCGACCACCCACGGGATCGGCGCCTATGGACCCGGGCATACAGTACTGCCAACAACCACGTAATACTCCACGTCAGTAGGTGGCAGGGGGTAGTTAATCGCTTTGTAAAAGTCGGAAAGTGTCGGTTTGTTGTGATCCCAATATGCAGACCAAAACGGGAGGCAGGGTGCAGGTAAAAAAAAGGTATGTAATGCTTAAACCATTGGTTCTTAACCTTGTTGGAGGTATCGAACCCCACCAGTTTCATATTCACCGAACCCTTCTTTAGCAAAAAATAAAATTCAAGACAAAGTTACATGTTTTTATTTTACTGGCGCACACAATGAACTGAACTCACCTTGTTCAGATAACACAACCAACACAGTGCATGAACTCACAACAAATTACTCACCTGCAAATCAGTGTAACTTCTGCTTTTGCCCTATCAATAATACGCCAATAGGGACAAGTTTTTATTTACACGATCAGTCAGGTGTGTGTTGACCTCCGCCCAAACCCCTGAAGGCGACTCACCAAACCCCAGGTTAAGAACCACTGGCTTAAACCAAAAAATGAAACAGAAGGGAAAGGAAGAGGAAATGGCCATGCAAAATGGAAGTAAAACTGAACTGGCTACAAAGTAAACAGAAACAGAATGCTGGACGACAGCAAAACCTTACGGCGTCCACAAAGTACGTCCGTACATGACATGACAATCAACAATGTCCACACAAAGACAGATGGCACTCCACCCTTTTCTGAGCAAAAACCATGGACTCGGACCTGGAGGTGCCGATTCCCATCCCGGTCGCTTCGCACTCGGCTCCCAACCGATCCAGTGAGAGCTGTAGATCCTGGCCGGATGAAGCCATCAGGACCACATCATCCGCAAAAGGCAGAGACCTTATCCTGGAATTCCATGGAACTTAACCCCCCCCCCCCAAAAAAAAACATCCAATCTCGTCCTTTCCTCCTAAATATCCACCTGAATGAGAATTTCTTAGAGGAGCGTGTGTGATAATAAGACTGTCTCACCTAAATATTTTAGGTTATCGCTGAGGAGGAGCTGTCCAGAGAACCCTACGAGTGCGCCTTAATTGAACCGAAGACGTCTTCGTCAAAGGGGAACGGCCATTAAATATTGATTAGGCGTCTTTGAGAGAGAATGAATGGGTTGCCAGAAACCCAACCCGTCAAGACCAGTCCTACACAGGTTGTCTTGGACAACAGCTAAAAACGTAGACGCAGTTATTCACCCGGAAGTCTAGCTGGAGCAGACCTGGGCAATTATTTTGGCCACATTGAGAGAATAAAATGTGCCTGGGGGCCGGTGTGTATAAAAAAAATATATAAATAGATATATGTAAAAATCTGCTGTACAGTATGTGCGCTTTGGACCCTTTTTTGAGAAACACTAATACAAAAACTCAAAATAAAGTCACATAAAATGCTAAAAACATTTTTTTCCTGGAATTTACATTTTTTTACTGAATGTACATTTCAATGAAGAATGTGGGGTTTACAAATAATAACTACGAACGATAAAACACTGAATATGAACAACATAGACCTACTCATTGGGCAACTGGTTATATAGTCCGCCCTGAGATGGGTAGGTTGTGAGTTCAAACCCCGGCCAGGTCCTACCAAAGACTATAAAAATGGAACCCACTACCTCCTTGCTTGGAACTCAGCATCAAGGGTTAGAATTGGGGGTTAAATCACCAAAAATGATTCCAGGGCGCGGCCACCGCTGCTGCTCACTGCTCCCCTTCCCCGGGGGTGTTCAAGGGTGATGGTTCAAATGCAGAGAATAATTTTGCCACACCTAGTCTGTGTGTGTGACAATCATCCATCCAATTTCTACCGCTTGTCCCTTTTGGGGTGGTGTGGGGTGCTGGAGCCTATCTCAGCTGCATTCGGGCAGAAGGCCGGGTACAACCTGGACAAGTAGCCACCTCATCCAAGGGCCAACGCAGATAGACAGACTTTCAAACTTGGACTTGGATTTGTTTTGCTTTTTCCACGCAAAGGATGATTTGCACGAGCCAGACGTGAATGTATGTACATATTTGATTTATTTAAACACTATAATTTAAAACAGGAAAACAAAGGGCGCACACAATGGCGGATAACAAACCAGACCAAACAGCACAATGGCACAAAACAAACAAAACCTTATGTGGCGTGGTCAAAAAACGAACAGCAAGACGTGAAGGTCGGTACATGAAACTGTGGTCAAAGGTCTTAGAAGGTAAGGTAGGTAGGTAAAGTTCAAAGTTGCCAGGACGAGGACGGAAACAGAATGGCTCAAATAGTGACTATGATTATGATTAGTAACAGGTGTGAGGGCTGAGGACAGGGGCGTGACTTGAGGGCGAGGTGAAAATCCATGGGTTGGCATGGAGACGAAAACAAACCAGGAAGTGCAAAAACAGAACTGAATGTCCAAAAAACAAAACATAACATGACCAAACATGCCAAAAACTAAACATAATCCACAGGCGTGACACAGACAACATTCACACTCACATTCACAGACTAGGGACCAGTTAGTGTTGCCAATCAACATCTCCCCAGGTGCATGTTTTTTGGGGGTGGGAGGAGCATGTCTTTGGAGGTGGGAGGAAGCCGGAGTACCCGGAGTACACAGAAAGACCCCTGAATTCAGGATTACTCAGGATCTTCGTATTGTGAAGCACATGCACTAACCCCTGTCCCAATATTTACAATATTAACTACGAACAATAAAACACTGAATATTAACAACATCTGAACATTGCTCCTCTTTTACTATTCAGACCACCTGTTACAGCGCATGTGGAGTCTGTGTCTCCCTCCTCTGCGGGAGCACCCGGAGGATCCGCTGACAGCGCGTTCGGACACGCCCCTGCTCGCGCTGGGAGCAGCACGCCCACGCAACTACAAGCCTGCAGACGATCGACAATCTGCACACCTGTGACTGATGAGGGCGAGCTAAATAAAGGACCAGTGGACTCAAGGATCGGCAAGGGAACTTAGTTTTCATGGTGTAACGTGAGCGACGGCTTGATGCTCTATTCTTGTCTTCTCCCGTGTCCCCACAGTACCCTCTGCCGCCTGTAAAGTGAGCTGTGTGTCTCACTTTTCCCCGGATCTCTGTTTTACTCTGACTGCCTCCTTCGTTCCTCGACAGCTCGCTCGGCCCTGGATTCTGACGCCTCTCTCTCGCCCCGGATCACCTGCCTGTCCCCTGGACTTGCTCGTATCTCGTTTAAATTCTACACATAGTCTTACACCATACACACTCTTGAGTTTTGGCGCACTTCATTTCCTTAGTTTATTAGTTAGTATTGTTAATTATTCTTATATATATATATATATATATATATATATATATATATATATATATATATATGTATATATATATATATATATATATATATATATATATATATATATATATATATATATATATATATATATATATATATATATACATATATATATATAGCAAATTATTGAACATTCCGAACCTCTGGTGTCTGTTTGCCGTCATCTCCCCTTTAGTTAACCATATCACCAATTCCTTCATCAACATATTTTATAAGCAAAAGTCAACAAAAATGCAACAAACACGGCAAAAGAAGTATGCAAAGGGTTAAAAAAACACGGACAATCTGAAGTATTATTGCTTTTTTGACGAACATTATTGTAAATATTAGCTTCCATGTCTGTCCCTGACAGCGCCGGAAACAAACCCCGCCCACCGTCACAACTCGTAAGTCACTGAAGCGCAGATTCCAGTCACACGCCATTTCCCTTGGTTTATTATTATTATTATTATTTATTATTTATATAGGAGTTCAAGTACCTTGGAGTCTTGTTCACGAGTGAGGGAAGAGTGGATCGTGAGATCGACAGGCGGATCAGTAATGTGGGCGCTGTATCGATCCGTTGTGGTGAAGAAGGAGCTGAGCCGGAAGGCAAAGCTCTCAATTTACCGGTCGAGCCACGTTCCCATCCTCACCTGAGCTTTGGGTCATGACCGAAAGGACAAGATCACGGGTACAAGCGGCCGAAATGAGTTTCCTCTGCTGGGTGGCGGGTGTCTCCCTAAGAGATAGGGTGAGAAGCTCTGTCATCCGGGAGCAACTCAGAGTAAAGCCGCTGCTTCTCTACATTGAGAGGAGCCAGATGAAGAGTTCGGGCATCTGCTCAGGATGCCACCCGAACGCCTCCCTAGGGAGTTGGTTAGGGCAGGAAGACACAGGGAAGACCCAGGACACGTTGGGAAAACAACGTCTCCAGGCTGGCCTGGGAACGCCCTTGGATCCCCCGGGGGGAGTTGGACGAAGTGGCTGAGGAGAGGGAAGTCTGCGCTTCTCTGCTTAGGCTGCTGCCCCCACGACCTGACCTTGGCTAAGCGGAAGAAAATAGATGGATTATTTATTTACATATATTGTATATACATAAATACATCTAGAGCATGGGTGTCAAACTCTGGCCCGCCGTGTAATTTAATTTGGCCCTTGAGGCAATATCCATTTAACATTAGAGCTGGCCCGCCGGTGTTATACAGCGTCGGTACCGCTGTAACACCGCATTCACCGCTAATACTCATACTTGCCAACCCTCCTATTTTTCCCGGTAGACTCCCGAAGTTCAGTGCCCCTCCCGAAAATCTCCTGGGGCAACCATTCTCCCGAATTTCTACCGATTTCCACCCGGACAACTATATTGGGGGCGTGCATTTAAGGCACTGCCTTTAGCGTTCTCTACAACCTGTCGTCACGTCCGCTTTTCCTCCATACTAACAGCGTGTCACATAATATTTGCGGCTTTTACACTCACACACACACATGCACAAGTGAATGCAAGGCATACTTGGTCAACAGTCATACAGGTCACACTGAGGGTGGCCGTATAAACAACTTTAGCACTTTTACAAATACGCGCCACACTGTGAACCCACACCAAACAAGAATGACAAACACGTTTCAGGTGAACATACGCACCGTAACACAACAGAACAAATACCCAGAACCCCTTGCAGCACTAACTCTTCCGGGAAACTTCCAGCAAACTGACCAATTATTCATGCATTTTCTCTTGCTACTTCAAAGCTTGAATGTTTGGTTCATTCATTATTGTTATTTTATGTTCAAATTTATTATTAGCCTGTGGAAAAAAATGGATATTTACCTCAGAAGATTGCAAATAGAAAAAAAAGGAATAACATATTTATACAAATTTTATTTGATATGCCATTGATATTTTTTTAATTATTATTATTATTATTTGAAACTGGATTTTGCATGTCATTAAAGTTATATAAGCCTTGCTTGTTCAATATTTAATGCAAAACTTGTTTGGGTCCCTATTAAAAAGTTAATTTGTTCAACCTTGGCCCTTGGCTTTGTTCTGTTTAAAATTTTGGCCCACTCTGTATTTGAGTTTGACACCCCTGATCTAGAGATTAACTCTGCCCCCTTGTGGTCTGTGCCGTCTACTCCT
The DNA here is from genome assembly GCF_033978795.1 of Nerophis ophidion. Classification (NCBI taxonomy): domain Eukaryota; kingdom Metazoa; phylum Chordata; class Actinopteri; order Syngnathiformes; family Syngnathidae; genus Nerophis; species Nerophis ophidion. The sequence goes on along the minus strand of NC_084619.1, from coordinate 63,885,950 downwards.
CCTGTACATAACAAGTTTACTTTTCAAATCTAGCTCAAGGGCTCACACTCTAATGGGATATTTTAATGCATTTGGAAGGGAGAGTGTGAAGAAACAGGGAAAACACGAGGCCGACCGCTCAGATCCGACGCAAAGATACGGCAGAGAGGGGCTTTATTGAGCCGCTGATGGGTGAAGAGACGGCAGCGGAGCCAAAGTGCAGAGGTAGATATCACTCTAACAGGCTCCGCTGAGAGCAACGGGACGAGCGGCGCCGGCGTCGGAAAGCACCAGCTCCTCCATCAAAGGCTCTTTAGCAGAACGCAGATGCGGGCGGCGAGAAAAACAAACCGCCGACTCCGGCAGAGAAGTCTGCTAATGGTAAAGGCACGAGACGTGCTTTCAAATCCAAAGGCGCACGAGGTGCCATCCCACGTCACGACATGCATTTTGCCCGCTATGAAAGACGCCTTTCTTTTTAGCGCCATTACACCAAGCATAAAAAGTTACCCAGTCATGCAGCTCAACTTCTCGAGTCTGGAGTTCAGTCGGCTACGCCAGGTTCTTCGACCCGCTCCGTCTTGACTGACGCCGGCGTTATTATATTTGTTCCCCGTCCTTCTGTGAGGAAATTACTTTGCAAGAATTATCTGCACAAAAGCTGACAGTTAAAATATATTAGGGAGCACACCAGGGGTCAGTTATAAGTCCCCCTATTCCTTTCGCTGTCACTTCCCCCCCGCGTCGCATTCCCTTGACAATAGGCTTCCTCTCTAATCTTTTGCTGCTCTTTTTTTTTTTTTAAAGTTCCAAAACGTAGCTTGAATCTAATAAAGACTCTAGACAAGGTTGTCACGGCAATACGTCCTCATCTGTGCCTCATGACGAGCGCACCGCGGGCCACGCCCACATGCGCTCTCTCGGCTGACAGCGCGCTCGGACACACCCCTGCTCACGCTGAGAGCAGCACGCCCACGCAGCTACAAGCCTGCATACGTTTGCCTTTCTACACACCTGGAATTGATGAGGGCAAGCTGCTTAAAAGACCAGTGGACCCAGGGATCCTCGCGGGAACTTAGTCTCTCATATTGTGAACCGTAAGCAAAGCTTTATGTTCTATTTTTGTTTCCTCTCCGTGGCTTGATGTGTCTTTTGTCTTCTCCCGTGTTTCAGCAGTGTTTTATTTCCATTTTCCCTGGATTTCAACTGCCTCCCTCGTTCCTCCACTCCTCATTCGCCCCTGGACTCGTTCCTTCGCTCTCGTCAACACTTTGGTAAAACACACTTCAGCTAATCTACACACATAGTCACACGCATACACTCTTGGATTTTGTCACACTCCATTATATAGTTCAGTAGTATTGTTTGTTATTATTATATATACATTGACTATATTTATAATAAATTTATGAACATTACCGCCACCTGGTGTCAGTCTGCCGTAATTTCCCCTTAGTAAACATAACAAAGGTGATGTTTCTCAGAAAATATTTGAAGGATATTCACCATTCAGTCTCACTGGGCCTAGGATACGGTACCGGTACTAGAATAGTACTGTGATACTAATGAATCATATTCGGTACTTGTTGTCGTGGCATTCCTGGTTTTACGAACAGAGGAGCATGTTTGGCAGCGCACACATACTGAGTACTTACAAGCAGACACAGTTTGCAGACAGAAAAGGAAGAATGTTGGCATTTTGGCTTAAAAACTAACAATAAAGGTGAAGTTATAACACTGAAACGCCCCCAGGAAGAGGTGCTTTAAGACATGGCTAACATTTAGCTACTTCTAAATCACTAATCCTCGCCTCCATGGCGACAAATGAACTTAAGTTTCTTACATGTATCATTATCACTGCAAGATGAAGAATAGCCAAACATCCTCTATCCCATGCTTACATTTCATTGTGCAACATGAGAATGTTTTAAGGGGAATTAAATGCAATCTCTGAAAGGGGTATGTGGAGGGAGGCGTGGTCTGCGGCTTATCACCACACATGGTCACTTTTTGGATTTAATCACACTCCATTTCCCTTGGTTTATTATTATTATTATTATTTATTATTTATATAGAAGTTCAAGTACCTTGGGGTCTTGTTCACAAGTGAGGGAAGAGTGGATCGTGAGATCGACAGTCGGATCACCGTAGGAGGATACAATACCTCACCGGTGTCACAATGTAAAGAAATGTGTGGACCTACACCTGACATCCACTGTAATGATACCAAGTACAGGAATGGATCTAGTTAATGCTACTCCGATAACATTGATATTTTTTTTAGCATCACAAAATCTTTTTTTATTTTTTTATTTTATTTATATTATGTTTATAAACTCAGAAAATATGTCCCTGGACTTAAATTATGACCATTGTATGATCCTGTATCTACTTGTTAACGGATCGACATCTAATTTTGTGATATCATCCAAAACTAATGTAAAGTATCCAAATAAGAGAAGAATAAGTAATTATTACATTTTAACAGAAGCGTATATAGAACATGTTAAAACGGAAAAATAAGCAGATATTAACAGTAAATTAAAAAGCGGGTTGATAATCAATTTTTACAGTTTGTCCTTTATAATGTTGACAAAATAATAGAAAGATAAATGACACGATATGTTACTGCATACGTCAACAGACTAATTAGGAGTCTTTGTTTGTTTACTTACTAATAAAATAAATAGTGTGTAGTACGTTCACTATTTTATTAAGAACAAAATTGTAATAATAAACATATGTTTAATGTACCCTAAGATTTTTTTGTGAAAATAAAGCCAATAACGAGATTTTTTTGTGGTCCCCTTTATTTAGAAAATAATTAAAACATCGAAAACTATCGAAATAAAGTTATATGGTTAGGCCCTTTCAAGTAAGGAGTGCCTCATTTATTTGA